>NW_023306027.1:0-8182 GCF_011077185.1 Oxyura jamaicensis
TCCAGTCTTCAGGCACCTCTCCTGTTCTCCAGGACCTTTCAAAGATGGTAGAGAGTGGTTCGGCTACCACCTCTGACAACTCCCTTAGTACACATGGATGCATCCCATTGGGATACATGGATTTCTGTGTGTTGAGCCCACTCAGACGCTCCTGAACGACTCCCTCATCAACAGGACCAACCAGCTGGGAAGCAGCTCTGCAGAAAAAGACTTGGGGGTCCTGGTGAACACCAAGTTGAACATAATGCAGAAATGTGCCCTTGCCACAAAGAAAGCTAGCAGTATCCTGGGCTTCATTAGGCAAAGTATTGCTAGCAATTAAAGGAGGTGATCCTTCCCTTCTACTTATTACTGGTGATGCCACACCTGGAGTCCTGTCTCCAGTACAGTAATGATACGAACTTACTAGATAGAGTCCAGTGACAGGCCATGAAGATGAGGAAGGGACTGAAGCATCTCTCCTATAAGGAGAGGCTGAGACAGCTGGGACTCTTAAGCCTAGAGAAGAGAAGGTTCACGGGGGACCTTATCAATGTATATGAATATCTGATGGGAGGGAATAAAGAATACAGAGCCAGAACCTTCTCAGTGGTATCCACCGATGGGACAAGAGGCAATGGGCACAAACTGAAATACACAAAACTTTGTTGACTAAAGAAGAAACCTTTCTACTGTAAGGGTGATACACTGGAATAGATTGCCTATGGAGGTTGCAGAGTTCATCCTTGGAAATATTCAAAAGCCATCTGGACATGGTCCCAGGCAACCTGCTCTGTGTAACCCTGCTCTCAGCCCCAAGGTTGGACTAGATGATTTCCAGAGATCCTTTTCAGCCTCAACCTTTCTGTGATTCTGTGATTTTCTGAACAACTGTGGTGGTTTCACACTGATGAGCAGCTAAGCTCCACCATGCCGCTCTCTCACTCCCTTTCCTCGAAAGAATGGGGAGAAAATATGATGAGAAAAGGCTCATGGGTTGAGAGAAGGACAGGGAAATCACTCACCAATTATAATCACTGGACTCAACATAAGAGATATTAATGCAAATTTATTTCCTAGAGATAACAGATCAGAGCAGTGAGAACTAAAAGCAAATTTAAAACACCTTCTTCCACATCCACCCTCTTCTACCTCCTCCCCCCCGAGCAGCACAGTGCAATAGGGTGGGCAGTCAGTCCATAATGTTTTGCTTTTGCCACTACCTCATCCTAACTCTCTTCCCCTGCTCCAGCTTGGGGTCCCTCCCACGTGGGCTTCCCACAGACTGCAGTTCCTCAAAAATTTCTCCAATATGGGTCTGCACCACAGGGGGTGGACCTTCAGGAGTGGACTGCTCCACCATGGGTTCCCCACAGGCTGCAGTTCCTGCCAGACCTGTTGCATTAAAGGTTAAAGTAATTGGGAATGATGCCCAATCCGTCGTTATAAGTACAATGTTTGCGTTTGTAACTGTCAAAGTTCTAAGATGCGATTTTAGTTACTCAGCTCCCACAAACACAAAAGCAAAGAAAATATGCTTGGTTGTATTCAACCGTCAGGGTCAAAAAGAGGGTGAGATCCACTGGGTGCTAATCCGGTGTACTTTTCCTGAACAATCTTTGGCTTCCCATGCATAGGGGTTTGGGGAGTGTGAGACATTATCACTTTGGATTTCTTCTCATAGAGGAAGTGTGCTGAACCCTCCCTTAAGGCCTTTTACTGTGTTTTCCCCAGTAGCTGATGTAAAGTCAGCAGCCATGGTAAGACCAGATATAACCTCTACTCCCAGTAGTCAGGTATATGGGACCAAGTTGCTGGAATAACCTCAATTCTTTTATTAACAATTCTAATGTGCTGGTATGTTGTTCAGTCCATTCCCATGATTTTCATTTTTTGAGCAAATTATATAAAGGATGCGCAATAATAGCAAAACCTAGAATGTGTTTGCGCCAATAACTTAAGGTTCCCCAAACTTGCTGTGATTCCTTTACGCTGTAAGGTCTTTGTCTGCATTCTTTTTTTTCCCGGGTGTCCTGAGTAATAGAAGCAGATCCATTAACCCACCAGACCCCCAGGAATTTAACTTCCTGTGCAGGTCCCTGACACTTTGAATTTGGGATTTCTAATCCTAAATCAAGCAGTGTCCTCCAAATGCTTTCCATTGTGTCTCTTACACTTTCCTGACTCTTTCCCCCTTATCAGGATGCCATCATTATACTGATATATTGTACTATCAGGTGAAACAGGAATCTCTGCTAAGATTTTAGCCAAAGCATTGTGAGCAATTGTGGGGGAATGTTTATATCCTTGTGGAAGCCTGTTAAAAATATATTGGAACCCTTTCCATGTGAAAGCAAACTGTGCTTTATCCTGTTCAAGGAGAGGAATCATGAAAAACATACCTTCAACATCTAAGGCACCCATCCAAGGATGGGCAGCGCCTTGTATCAATGTCACTATTTCTGCCATGTTTGGAACTGCGGCAGTCAAAGATGCAGTATTAGCATTTAACTGTTGGTAATCTACTGTAAAACGCCATTGCCCGGTTGGTTTCTTTACTGGCCACTCTGGTGAACTGTAAAGTGAATGGGTCCTTTTAATAATGCCTCTTTCTTCCAATCCTGTTACCACCCTGTGAATCCCCATCAGTGCTGCTGCTGGTGACGGCTATTGCCTAACTTTAGTGAATTTAGAGATGGGTAAGGGCATAGATGTTTGTAACAGACTCACTTTCACTATGCCTGAATCTCTTTTATGTGTTGCAAAACGCCACACAGTTCCATCTGGGAGTTTCCACATTCACCCACGCAGTATGTCAAATCATAAAATTTTAGTATACGCAGCACCGACTAATACTTCTGCCCTGGTTCATTTTCAATCCTCTGGCAGCCAGAGTGAAATTTCTGTGGTGGGGCATTCTTTTTGCACACCATCGATTCCTGTGAATTTAACCCTGCGTCAACCAGGTCTTATGCCCAGGGTTTGTGCTGGCTCATGGATAATTACTGACATTTGGGCCCCAGTGTCAATGAGAAAGTTAAGTTTACCAATATTTTTCAGGTCCAACAAGAATGGCAATGCTAGGGTCAGAGTATTCATCAGAAAGCCATTGAATTGCTAATACCCACCGAGCAGGGTGGCTCACTGCCCTTCCCGGGGACAGGAATTATTTTGCTGACATTCTGCCTCGTCAATTGGGCTCGGTGCAGAAGGTGCACTTTTCTTTTGGGTTGGGGGTTTTCCAGCTAGGCAGTTCTCCCCAGATGGGATATTTTTCTTACCCAGAGGTTGGACTAATGATCAGAGATCCTCCATAGCAAGATTTGTCAGGGTACACCTAAATCTAGGGCCTTACACCACAACTCGCCCCATTCCTTAATAGGTTTGAACCTCTCATTGAATTTGGGGTACCTGGGGTTTCGAGTGTGGCTTTGGTGAATGCAACAGGAGTGATCTGGGGGGCTTAGTACTGGACGAACTGATCTGGCCCATTCGGCGTCCATATTTATCTATGTCTTGCATAAATTTACTCCAGGGGGGAATGGGGGAATGTGGATTTCAGATATCGTCTATGACCGCGATCTATGAGCAGCTTGTATGCAGTCCTGGGTATTTGCTACAAACATCTTGAGACAATCAGGGAGGCTGGATGCTTCTCAAGAAGGCAGTCTTAAAGGCACAGGAGCAGGCTGTTCCTGTGTGCCATAAGATGAGCTGGCGGGGAAGAAGACTGGTGTGGTTGAACAGGAAACTTTTGCTGAGTGTCTGGGAGAAAAAGAGAACTTATGTCTGGTGGAAGAAGGGACAGGCAACGCATGGAGAGTACAAGGAAGTTGACAGCATATGCAGAGAAAAAATCAGAAAGGCCTAAGCCCAGTACGAGCTCAACATGGCCACTATGGTTAAGGATAACAAAATATGTTTTTATAAATACATTAACGGCAAGAGGAGGGCCAAGGAGAATCTCCATCCTTTACTGGACACAGGGGGGAACATGACTACTGAGAATAAGGAAAAGGCTGAGGTGCTTAATGCCTTCTTTGCATCTGTCTTTACTAGCCAGACCACTAATCCTCAGGGTACTCAGCCTCCTGACCTGGAAGTCTGGGATGAGGAGCAGAAGAAACCCCCCGCAGTTTAGGTGGAAGCTGTTAGGGACCTACTGCTCCACCTGGACTGTCACAAGTCCATGGGGCCAGATAGGATCCATCCGAGGGTGCTGAAGGAGTTGGTGGATGTGATTACTGGGGCACTTTCAATCATCTATCAGTGCTCATGCTCATCCGGAGAGGTCCCGGATGACTGGAGACTTGCTAATGTGAAGCCCATCTATAAGAAGGGTCATAAAGAGGACCTGGGGAACTACAGGCCTGTCATCATGACCTCGGTGCCAGGAAAGGTGGTGGAACAGGTCATCTTGAATGCAATCACACAGCATATGCAGGACAACCAGGGGATCAGGCCCAGTCAGTGTGGGTTCATGAAAGGCACGTCCTGCCTGACCAACCTCATCTCCTTCTATGACCGGGTGACCCGCCTGGTGGCTGAGGGAAAGGCTGTTGACATTGTCTACCTAGGCTTCGGCAAGGTCTTTGACACGGTCTCCCATAGTGTTCTGGAAAAACTGGCAGCCCATGGCTTGGACAGGTACACTCTTTGATGGGTTAAAAACTGTACAGACGGCCGGGCCCAGAGACTAGTGATGAATAGAGTGAAATCCAGTTGGCAACCGGTCACCAGTGGTGTTCCCCAGGGGTCGGTGTTGGGGCCCATCCTCTTTAATAGCTTTATTGATGATTTGGATGAAGGAATTGAGTGCACCCTCAGTAAGTTTGCAAATGACACCAAGTTGGGGGGAAGTGTCAGTCTGTGGGGAGGTAGGAAGGCCCTGCAGAGGGACCTGGACAGGTTGCATCGATGGGCAGAGGCCAATAGGATGAGGTTCAACATGGCTAAGTGCCAGGTCCTGCACTTTGGCCACAACAACTCCATGCAGCGCTATAGGCTTGGGGCAGAGTGGCTGGAAAGTTGTACAGAGGTAAAGGATCTGGAGGTGCTGATTGATGCTCGCCTGAACATGAGCCATCAGTGTGCCCAGGTGGCCAAGAAGGCCAACAGCATCCTGGCTTGTACCAGGAATAGTGTAGCCAGCAGGACCAGGGATGTGGTCGTACCCCTGTACTCAGCTCTAGTGAGGCCACATCTCAAGTACTGCATTCACTTTTGGGCCCCTCACTATAAGAAGGACATTGAGGTCCTGAAGTGTGTCCAGAGAAAGGCTACAAAAGCTAGTGAAGAGTCTGGAACACAAGTCCTCTGAGGAGTGGCTGAGGGAACTGGGGTTCTTTAGTCTGGAGAAGAGGAGGCCTTATTGCTCTCTACAACTACCTAAAAGGAAGTTGTGGCGAGCTGGGGTTTGGTCTCTTCTCTCAGATAACTAGTGATAGGAGAAGAGGGAATGGCCTCAAGTTGCGCCAGGGGATGTTCAGGTTGGAAATTAGGAGGCATTTCTTCTCAGAAAGAGTAGTCAGGCATTGAAACGGGTTGCCCAGGGAAGTGGTCGAGCTACCATCCCTGGGGGTGTTCAAGGAAAGGTTGGACCTGGTGCTTAGGGACATGGTTTAGTGGGTGACATTGGTAGTAGGGTAATGGTTGGACCCGATGATCTTGGAGGTCTTTTCCAACCTTAATGATTCTATGATTCTATGATTCTGATTCTATGATTCTGATTCTATGATTCTATGAATAAGAGGGGTTAATCGAGCTGGGTCGATAGGGACTAGCATCAGGGATTTCCTGAGTTTGCCTCTTTCATATATCACCTGTATGCAGGCTGCTTTCTGTACTGCTACAGCCAGGTTGGAATAGCCTATGGCTTTAATTTCCAGTCTCTCCAGTTCCCCTCTCTCCTGGGGATGTATTCCACCTGCCCAGTATGTAGCTCGTGCAGTTAAGGAGTAATTATGCTGTCCTGGCATGGTAGTTTAAAATACTCCTCGTCCCCAAAAGCCTTTTGCTTCTTCCTCACTCAGTGTAATACAGTTTCCTCCTTCAAGAGAAACTCGCCACACAGACTCGACTTCCGATTCTCCTGACTGCCTTGAGAATTTCTCCTGTATTTTTATCAGCTCTGCTGGTGACCATGGGATTGCTCGCACAGTAGTGTGGATTTCATCATCGTCATCAACAGTGGTCTCATTTTTAGCCAAAGGTCGCAAGGAAATCAACTGAAATTCGGAATCGGCAGTCCCTTGGACCTCATCATCACTGTCAAACCAAAAATCACCATCCCAACTTTCAGGGTCTGCACCGTGCATTAATCTACAAATCTGCTTAACTGGAGCAGAAGGTTGCATTTTATCTAACAGGTGATTAACCTTTTCCAGCAATTGTTTAAGATGATTATTCTCATTCAAAAGTTTATCAACTCTAATTCCTAGTGTTATTCCTGTCTCCCTCTCAAAGGCCAATGATGATTTTAACACCTCATTTTCCGATTTTAAAGCCGTATATTCCACATCAGAAATTAGTTTGGGAGCAGGAATTTCCTTAGCTTCTTGCTGAGCACAAGACAAATAGGCTTCTAACACTGCACAAATTACACATTTATATTTTTTGTCTGAAAATACTAAAAGTATCAGTAACACTGACTAGCTACAAACACGCTAAAAGATATAAAGCAACTCTACAGAGATTTCTAAGTTTCCCAGGGAGGCACTTGACATAAGCAAATGTTCAAATCTTACCCAAAGGCATCCCAATGGGGGGGAAGAGAGGCTCAGCCCATCAACTGATCCCAGAAGTCAGAAGGTATCTTTCCTTACACGATGGTATCTTCCCTTACGTGATGGTATCTTCCCTAACATCCTCTCCCCCTTAGGCAAATTTATAACATATTTTATCTTTTAGGTGGAGCTTGAGTGACTCTAGTCATACATACCTTTGTTACAATTGGTGTGAAATTTTCTCGCTTTGCTTTTAAACTTTCATAACTTTTTTATGCAGGACCCTTGCATCAAAAGATGGGCCGGGCTACACATTCCTCCAACTACACTAGTGTACCACAAGGGTGGTAAGGGAGAAGCATGCTGAATACAAGGACGATATTTACAAGTATAATATTTAGCACATTTACAAAAAAAAAATGATGCCAGTAATAACACTTCCAGTATATAAAATCATTTCATAGATTATTTTGGCCATGGTAGGTGTGTTACTTCATCTCTTTCTTTTTTCCCCAACAAAACATAATTGTTCCACCAAAAGGAAGAACAGCTGTGTTTGTTCATTTGATTGACAGATATCTCTATAAAACCTGAGAACTACTTTTGCTAAGTTTACTAGGAAAAAAAGAATTCATTCTAAAGCAGACACCTTGAACAGACAATTCAGCTGGAGCTGCTGAAGTTTAACAAAATTGTAAGCAACTAAAACCAGACTTTCAAAAGAATCCTAATTTATAGATTCAATTTAATCAAATCACTACACTTACTGTAAGATAAATAAAAAATTACATTTGTTGGTGTACTTCTTTCAGTGGCAATAAAAAGATGCATATTTATTAATTATAAAGGTTCTATAATTACTGCTATGAGATGAGATGACATCTAATTAAAGGATAAAGCACTAAAAAAGAGAGTAAAGCCCTCTTTTCAAATCACTCTTTTGGATAAACCTTTAATACAATTTTCTTATGGTGATTCACAGAATCTCAGAATCACAGAATCATCTAGGTTAGAAGAGACCTCCAAGGTTACCTAGTCCAACCTCTGACCTAACACTAACAAGTCCTCCACTAAAACATATCCCTAAGCTCTACATCTAAATGTCTTTTAAGGACCTCCAGGGATGGTGACTCAATCACTTCCCTGGGCAGCCCATTCCAATGCCTAACAACCCTTTCAGTAAAGAAGTTCTTCCTAATATCCAATCGAAACCTCCCCTGGTGCAACTTGGGCCCATTCCCCCTCGTCCTATCACCGCACACATGGGAGAATAAACCAATCCCCACCTCGCTGCAGCCTCCTTTAAAGTTGTTGTGGTTTAACCTGGCCGACAGCTAAACACCACACAGCCGTTCGCTCACCCTCCCCCCTCCCTCTCTGGGATGGGGGAGAGAAACGGGAAAGTGAAGCCTGTCAGTTGAGATAAAGACAGTTGTCCTGGTTTCAGTTAGGACAGTTATTTTTCCTCCTAGTAGCTG
>NW_023306028.1:0-2963 GCF_011077185.1 Oxyura jamaicensis
TCTCCCAGACTAGAGTCTCAATGTTCGCCCTTCAAACCCTCTATTTAGACAAATTGCTGGACCATTCCTTTGCATGATACAAGAACTATGTACACTAATCACTCTGTTTTTCTTAAATAGGAGCTTATATTTCATCATGCGGCCCTAGCATTGTTCCATACTGACACAAATCAAATAAACACATTTCACAATAATAATGATAATGGAACTACTACTAATAATGTGTACAAAGCAAGTAATGTGTAATGCAATTGCTCACCACCTGCTGACCAATGCCCATCCTATTCCCAAACAGCCTGTCCCCCCCACTCCGACAAGCTACCCCATATAACTGCTCAGCATGACGTCATATGGTATGGAATATCCCTTCAGCCAGTTTGGATCAGCTTCCCTGGTTCTGTTCCCTCTCAGCTCCTGCTGCTAGCCCAGCCTGCCCACTGGCAGGACAGAGCAAGGCCTTGCAGAAGTCCAGGTATATGACATCGATCAGTCTTCCCTTGCTGACTGATGCAGTCACTCCAGCACAGAAGGCCACCAGATTGGTCAGGCACAATTTGCCCTTGGTGAAGCCATGCCGGATGTCTAGGATAACCTCTTTGTCTTGCATGTGCCTTGACACTGATTCCAGGAGGATCTGTTCCATGATCTTTTCCAGGCACGGAGGTGACTACAGAGTACTGGTCTGTAGTTCCCTGGGTCCTCCTTTCTACCCTTTTAAAAAATGAGAGTGATGTTTCCCTTTTTCCAGTCACCAGGGGCTTCACCTTACTGCCAGGACTTTTCAAATATGATGGAGAGAGGCTTGACAACTCCATCAGCCAATTCCTTCAGGACCCTGGGATGCATGTCATCGGGCCCCATAGACCTGTATCTATTCAGTTTCATTACGTGGTCTCGAACCTGCTCTTTGCTTACAGTGGGTGGGACTTTGCTCCACCAGCCCTTATCTACAGGTTCAGGGAGACAAGAGACGTGGGAAGTCTGACTGGCAGTGAAGACTGAGGCAAAGAAGTTGTTGAGTACCTCAGCCTTCTCCATGTCTGTCGTTATACCAGTTCACCCTTCTCATCCATCAGAGGGGGTACATTCTCCTTGGCCTTTCTTTTCTGAGCAATGTACCTATAGAATCCCTTCCTGTTATTCTTTGCATCCCTTGTCAAGCTCAGACCCTTCCATGCCTTGGCTTTCCTGATCCCATCCCTGCAGATCTGGACCGCATCCCTGTACTCTTCCCAGGCCACCTGTCCCTGCTTTCACTGCCTGTACATTTCCCTCTTGCACTGCAGTTTGACCAACAGGTCCTTGCTCAGCCATCCCGGTTTTCTGCCCTCCCTGTTCACTTTTTTTATGCAGGGGGATGGAAAGTTCTTGAGCTCTAAGGAAAACATCCTTAAAGAGCTTCCAGCTCTGTTCAGCTCCTTTGTCCCTGAGGACAGTGTTCCAGGGGATCTCAGCTACTGGGTCTTTAAATAGCTTGAAGTTCACTCTTTGGAAGTTCAGGGTCCTGACTTTACTCTTTGCCAGGACCATATTCCTTGAGATCACAAACTCAACCAGGGCGTGGTCACTGCAGCCCAGACTACCTCCAGTCTTGACCTCTTTAATGAGCTCTTCTGCATTGCTGAGCACCAGGTCAATAAATGTTTTTCCTCTGGTTAGCTTGTCTAATACCTGGACCAGGAAGTTATCCTCAGCATTCTCTAGGAATCTCCCAGATTGCTTACAGCCTGCTGTGTACTTTTCTCAGCAGACATAAGGGTGGTTGAAGTCTCCCATCAGGATGAGAGTATGTAAGCATGATGCTTCTTGTAGGTGAAGCAAGAATGCCTCATCCACAGGCTTCCCTTGATGAGGTGGCCTGTTGTAGACACCGACCACAAGGTGTCCTTTATTGGCGTTGTTCTTAGCTTTCACCCACAAGCTCTCAGCCTGTCCATGGCTGTTTCCCAGAGGCATCTCTTTACAGTCAATCCCTTACCTAATGTAGAGGGCAACACCCCTTCCCTTCCTTTCCTGTCTATCTCTTTGGAAGAGTTTGGAGCCCTCTATTCCAGTGTTCCAGTTATGTGACCCCTCCCACCACATTTCCATGATAGCAATCAGGTCATATTTGTCTAATTGCACCACGTTTTCCAACTCCTCCTGTGTGTTTCCCATGCTGCATGCCCTGGTGTAAAGGCAATTATCTCAGCTATCGGTTGCATCACATTTTCAGAACTCTTCCTGATTGCATAATCTTATATCTAATCTAAATCACCCTCTTTCAGTGTAAAGCCATTACTCCTTGTCCTGTCACTATATGCCTGTCCCCTTTTGGTACTGGAAGACCACTAGAAGGTGTCACCCCAGAGCCTTCTCTTCTCTCAGGCTGAACAACTCCAACTCTCTGAGCCTTTCTTAATAGGAGAGGTGCTCCAACCCCTAGATCATCTTTGTGGCCCTCCTCTGGACTTGTCTTAATACGTCCCTCTTGTGCTGGGGGCCTGTTGTGGTTTAACCCGGCTGGCAGCTAAACACCACACAGCCGTTCGCTCACCCTCCCCCCTCCCTCTCTGGGATGGGGGAGAGAAACAGGAAAGTGAAGCCTGTGAGTTGAGATTAAAGACAGTTTATTAAGATAGAAAATAATAATAATAACAATAATAATAATAATATGTACAAACAAGTGATGCACAATGCAATTGCTCACCACCCGATGACCGATGCCCAGCCCAACCCCAAACAGCCGGCCCCCCACCCCGGCTAGCCACCCCTATATATTGTTCAGCATGTCGTCAGATGGTATGGAATACCCCTTTGGCCAGTTTGGGTCAGCTGTCCTGGGTCTGTCCCCTCCCAGCTCTTACCCCCAGCCTACCCGCTGGCAAGACAGAGCGAGGAGCTGAAAAGTCCTTGGCTTAGTGTAAGCATTGCTCCGCAGCAATTAAAACATCAGCATGTTATCAGCACTCTTCTCATCCTAA
>NW_023306029.1:0-2174 GCF_011077185.1 Oxyura jamaicensis
CTAGCATTGTTCCATACTGACACGAATCAAATAAACACATTTCACATGATGTTGTGCCAGCACTATGCAGCAATAGACACAACACTGGAGTGATACCAGTGCTGTTCCAGCTATGAGTGCAGAGCACAGCACTGTGTGGGCTGCTGCAGGGAAAGGTGACTCCATCCCAGACAGACCCAACACAAAGAGTGAAACCGTTCATTCTTGGATGTAAACAAAGGCAATACAAATATGTTACACCACATTCCCTATGAGACAATAGAGATAACAGTAGAAAGAATCAAGTTATTTAGAGTTTGAACATGTCAATCACAAACAAGTTCAGACCAGTTGTGAAATTTTACACAAGTCCTCTCTCCAAGTATTTTCACTAAAGCACTGAAATACCCACCTTGGCCAACTCTAATTGGCAATGTGAAGACTGAGAAACAGTAGACATGAAGTCAGTGGTCACTGGAGCCACTTTGACATCATCTTTATCTACAACCGAATTCTCAGTGGTACAAGTAGAATTGTAGGAAAAGCGTTTTCCTTTCCTGTACCACAAAAAGAGGGAACATGTAGCTAAAAGTCACAGAATCACAGAATCATCTAGGTTGGAAGAGACCTCCAAGATCACCGAGTCCAACCTCTGACCTAACACTAAGTCCTCCACTAAACCATATCACTAAGCTCTACATCTAAACGTCTTTTAAAGACCTCCAGGGATGGTGACTCAACCACTTCCCTGGGCAGCCTATTCCAGTGACTAACAACCCGTTCAGTAAAGAAGTTTTTCCTAATAGCCAACCTAAACCTCTCCTGGCTCAATTTTAGCCCATTCCCCCTCATCCTGTCACCAGGCACGAGGGAGAATAGACCAACCTCCACCTCGCTACAGCCTCCCTTCAGGTACCTGTAGAGAGCGATAAGGTCACCCCTGAGCCTCCTTTTCTCCAGGCTAAACAATCCCAGCTCCCTCAGCCGCTCCTCATAAGACTTGATCTCCAGACCCCTCACCAGCTTTGTAGCCCCTCTCTGTACTCGCTCAAGCACCTCCATGTCCTTCTTGTAGTGATGGGCCTCAAAGTGAACACAGTACTCGAGGTGCAGCCTCACCAGAGCCGAGTACAGGGGGACAATCACTTCCCTGGACCTGCTGGCCACGCTGTTTTTTATGCAAGCCAGGATGCTGCTGGCCTTCTTGGCCGCCTGAGCACACTGCTGGCTCATATTCAGCCGACTGTCAAAGAATACTCCCAGGTCCTTCTCTGCCAGGCAGCTTTCTAACCACACATCTCCCAGCCTGTAGCGCTGTTTGGGGTTGTTGTGCCACAGGTGCAGGACCCAGCACTTGGCCTTGTTGAACTTCATACCACTGGCCTTGGCCCATCGGTCCAGCCTCTCCAGATGCTCCTGCAGAGCCTTCCTACCCTCGAGCAGATCGACACACGCACCTAACTGGTGTCATCTGCAAACTTGCTGAGGGTGCACTCGATCCTCTCATCCAGATCATTGATAAAGACGTTAAAGAGGACTGGCCCCAGTACCGAGCCCTGGGGGACTCCACTAGTGGCCGGCCTCCAACTGGATTTAACTCCATTCACCACAACTCTCTGGGCCCGGCCATCCAGCCAGCTCTTAATCCAACAAAGTGTACGCCAGTCCAAGCCATGAGCAGCCAGTTTCCTGAGAAGAATGCTGTGGGGAATGGTGTCAAATGCCTTACTGAAGTCAAGGTAGACCACATCCACAGCCTTTCCCTCATCCACTAAGCGTGTCACCTTGTCATAGAAGGAGATCAGGTTTGTCAAGCAGGACCTGCCCTTCATAAACCTATGCTGACTAGGCCCCATCGACTTGTGTACATCCAAATGCTGTAGCAGGTCGCCAACCATTTCCTTGTCGATTATGAGGGCCACATTCTGCTCCCCATCCCTTTCCACCAGCTCAGGGTACTCGGTATCCAGAGAACAACTGGTCTTGCCGCTAAAGACCGAGACAAAGAAGGCATTAAGCACCTCAGCTTTTTCCTCATCTCTGGTAACTAAGTTTCCCCCCACATCCAGTAAAGGGTGAAGATTCTCCTTAGTCCTCCTTTTTGCACTGATAGATTTATAAAAACAGTTTTAGTTGTCTTTAACAGCATGTACTGGGTCTGGCTGGGATGTTAACTTTCCCTGCAGCAGCCCATA
>NW_023306030.1:0-1612 GCF_011077185.1 Oxyura jamaicensis
TGGCGCCCAACGTGGGGCTCGAAGGGTTGAGATAACGACAGATCTGACCAGAGTGTGTTAAACTAAAACTGGTATAAGTATTAGAGCTGCTTAATAGTTGCTAGTCAGAATGTTGATTGCTTTAATCTCAAGTCTGCTGTGCCTGTATTCTAAACTGAGTTTTATAGCACGTTACTTTCTGTATGTGATCCCTGTCATGCTGTTTATCCTTTCTGGGCCCTGGTTTAAGATCGTTATGGTACTGTGTGGTGTAATAATAGCTTACGATATGATGAAATATCTGGCCATGACTCTAACTTGGTATTTGTACTCAGCACTGTCGTTGACTCTGTACTTTGGAAACTGTATCTCGGAAACTATTAACAATTACACCTAGTGCCTTTTTTCATCAGGTTGCCAAATTGTGGAGGGAACAGGGGAAGATTTTTTTTCCTACTTGTTCACTCTCCCTTTCTCCTTCACCTGCCTCTTATCCTCCGAGCTAGCTCTCCAAGATGTTGAATATCCTTGGGATACTTGTCCAAGGTGATAGAATGCTAGTTCTGGTAATATTTAGAATCATAGAATCATTAAGGTTGGAAAAGACCTCCAAGATCATCTGGTCCAACCATCCCCCTACCACCAATATCACCCACTAAACCCTGTCCCTAAGCACCATGTCCAACCTTCCCATAAACACCCCCCCAGGGATGGTGACTCCACCACTACCCTGGGCAACCTGTTCCAATGCCTGGCTACTCTTTCTGAGAAGAAATTTCTCCTAATTTCCAAACTAATCCTCCCCTGGCACAACTTGAGGCCATTCCCTCTAGTCCTATTGCCAGTTATCTGTGAGAAGAGGCTGACCCCCAGCTCCCCACAACTTCTTTTCAGGTAGCTGTAGAGAGCAATAAGGTCTCCCCTGAGCCTCCTCTTCTCCAGACTAAACAACCCCAGGTCTCTCAGCTGCTCCTCATAAGACTTGTGTTCTAGACCCTTCACCAGCTTCGTAGCCCTTCTCTGGACATGCTCCAGGGCCTCGATGTCTTTCTTGTAGTGAGGAACCCAAAACAACACAGTACTCGAGGTGTGGCCTCACCAGAGTAGAATACAAGGGGATGATCACCTCCCTGGTCCTGCTGGCTACACTATCCTGATACAAGCCAGGATGCTGTTGGCCTTCTTGGTCACTTGGGCACGCTGCCGGCTCATGTTCAAGCGAGCATCGACCAAGACCCCCAGACTCCTTTTCCTCAGCACAGCTTTCAAGACACTCTGCCCCAAGCCTGTAGCATTGCATGGGGTTGTTATGGCCAAAGTACAGGACCTGGCACTTAGCCATGTTGAACCTCATCCCACTGGTCTCTTCCCATTGATCCAACCTGTCTGGGTCCCTCTGCAGGACCTTCCTACCCTCCAGCAGATCGACACTTCCCCCTAACTTGGTATCATCTGCAAACTTACTGACGGTGCACTCAATTCCCTCATCCAAATCATCAATAAAGATAAAGAGGATGGGCCCCAACATCGACCCATGGGGAACACCACTCCTGACCGGTCGCCAGCTGGATTTCACTCCATTCACCATGTCCTGGTTTCAGTTAGGACAGTTATTTTTCCTCCTAGTAGCTGG
>NW_023306031.1:0-2170 GCF_011077185.1 Oxyura jamaicensis
CCTCTTCCCCTTTCCCTTTTTTCCCTTTAGTTGAATTGTTTAATTAATAATAATATTTCCTTAATAATATTTTTTTTCCCTTTAATTAAATTATCCTTATCTCAACCCATGAGTTGTTCTTTCCTTTACTTCTTCCCCTCCTCATCTGAGGAGGGGGAGTGAGAGAGCGGTTGTGGTGTTCAGCTGTTTAGCATGGTAAAACCACCACACCATTGACTCAGAACCAGGAGAAGGGAAAACCCATTCCCTGATGATAATAAAAACAAAAGAAGATGCAAAATTGGTACCAATTCAGCAAGTAGTGATTGGATTGGGAAAAAAAAAAGAAAAGCGAATCAATACCATGAAAAAAGGAAATGGGGGATTGTGAAATGTGTTTATTTGATTCGTGTCAGCTTGGAACAATGCTCGAGTCGCATGATGAAATATAACCTTCTATTTAAGAAAAAGAGTGATTAGCCACATTAGTGTACATAGTTCTTGTATCATGCAAAGGAATGGTCCAGCACTTTGTGTAAATAGAGAGTTTGAAGGGCAAACATTGAGACGCTAGTCTGGGAGATAAGAGCACCACGGAGTTTTTAGGAAACTGCTGACTTTTGCATGGGATGCTGCCCAAGCCTCTGATATCCAGCAAAGAGATCCACCAAATAAGGAGAAAGGGGGAGTTGAAGGACGACCGAAGGACAAAGCCTGGGAGGAAGACTACGAGCCTTCAGCACAAGAGACCCCCAGAAAGACCACCAGAGACTGATACGCATGCGTCCAGAGAGGGTTTGGATTCCGGGAACTAATTATAATAACCCTGCCTTTTCTAGGAATAGTGATGAATATGTATTAGTCTAGGAGCATAAAAATCAGCCACCTGATGTAACAGGTGTGCGTCTTGGTGGAGCAGAGACTCCTGGCACACCTAGCGCTGTTTGCTTGCCTCTATTCGCGTAATAAATTGCAAACTTTAATTAGAATCCTATTTGGGACTCAATTATTTATCAAAGTATAATGCTTGGGGTGATTGTATTGGTAGATGCACAGGCTTTCATTCTGTGGCAGCCATCTAAGGACGGACAGCACCTTGTATCAATGTAACTATTTCTGCCATGTTTAGAACTGCGGCAGTCTAAGTATTAGCATTTAAATGTCTGTAATCCGTGGTAAAACGCCATTGCTTGGTTGGTTTCTTTACCAGCCACACCAGTGAATTGTAAGGTGAACAGGTCCTTTTAATAACGCGTCTTTCTTCCAGTTCTGTTACCACCCCATCAATCCTCATAAGTGCTGCTGCTGGCAACGGATATTGCCAAACATTAATGATTTTAGTGGGGGGTAAGGGTATGGATGCTTGTAACAGACACAGTCTCACTGTGCCTGACGCCTTCTGATTTGTCGTGAAACTCCACACAGTTCCATTAGGGAGTTTCCACATTCATCCACCCAGTATGTAAAATCCTAAAATATTAGTATATGCAGCACCAACTAATACTTCTACCCTGGTTAATTTTCATACCTCTGGCAGCCAGAGTGAAATTTTTGTAGTCAGATATTCTTTCTTCACACCATCGATTCCTGTGAATTTAACCCTGCGTAAACCAGGTGTTATGCCCAGGGTTTGTGCTGTCTCGTGTAATGACTGACATTTGGGCCTGTTGTGGTTTAACCCAGCCAGCAGCTAAACACAACACAGCCATTTGCTCACCCTCCCCCCTCCCTCTCTGGGATGGGGGAGAGAGAAACGGGAAAGTGAAGCCTGTGAGTTGAGATAAAGACAGTTTATTAAAATAGGAAATAATAATAATAATGTGTATGAAACAAGTGATGCACAATGCAATTGCTTACCACCCGCTGACCGATGCCCAGCCTATCCCCGAGCAGCTAGCCCCCCACTAGCCACCGCTATATCGATATACCTATATATACCGATAGCCACCGCTATCCCCCGGCTAGCCACCCCTATATATTGTTCAGCATGACGTCAGATGGTATGGAATACCCCTTTGGCCAGTTTGGGTCAGCTGTCCTGGGTCTGTCCCCTCCCAGCTCTTGCTGCACCCCCAGCCTGCCCGCTGGCAGGACAGAGCGAGAAGCTAAAAAGTCCTTGGCTTAGTGTAAGCACTGCTCTGCAACAATTAAAACATCAGCATGTTATCAGCACTCTTCTCATCCTAATCCA
>NW_023306032.1:0-1495 GCF_011077185.1 Oxyura jamaicensis
AGGTTGGCTGGGCATTGCAACAGGCTGCCCATGGAGGTGGTGAAGGCACCATTCCTGGAGGTAGGTAAGAGACGTGGCGATGTGGCACTTAGGGATATGGTTTAGCAGTGGACTGAGTGCTAGGTTAGTGGTTGGATACAATGATCTTAAAGGTCTTTTCTACCCCAAATAATTATATCTTTCTGGGAATGTTAAGAAATTAAGACCAAGCTAAGAAATTAAGAATGGTGCCTTTTTAGTTTCGGTCTCGTCTGTTTCAACACAAGCCTGAGGAATGTCTCTTCTAAGGCAAAGCCAAGGCTGCCAACTGCCCCGTCTGTGGAGCATGTTTGGCTAGCTGCAGAAAAAGAATGCTTAGCTCTGAAAGGATTCCTTGCTCCCTAGCAGTGTTCCTCCCTTGTGTGCAGTGGCAAGGAGGACAGTGCTGGGAGCTCGAGGTAGTACCTTCGGCAGCTCTGCTCTTCAAAGCCAGCTGCACTTCTGTTCCTCGGCAGAAGGAGCTTCACTGCCTTCTCCCAGATCTGTTGTTGCAGAAGTTCGGCAGTGCAAGTGAGGACTCTTTCCTCCAAATGCAAGGCAATCTTGGAAGCAGCAGTTGGGATTGTTTTTGTGAGTATGTGCAGCCTCGGCTGCTGTCAGCACTGTGGAGAAGAGCATCAGCACTGTGGGGCAAGATGTGGCGCAGACAGTCATGGCATGCTTCTTATTTGGAGGCATATACAGTGCTGAGTCCTAGCCACACACTCAGCTGTTTGCCCCTTGCTTCTTTGACTTTATTGCTAAAACAATACTGCACACGAGCAGCATGGTTTCTGTGTTATTAGAAATGCAAATATGCATATACGGTTACAGGTAAGCAAATAAATTTATACATGTATATAAAATAATGTGTGTGTGTAGAAAACTACACTGTATGGTTACACGTATTTGCATTTATTTGTGGATATACATACACATGTCCGTAATCAAATACGTGTCTGTAATCGCGCACTGCACGCATCGTAGATAGGTATTTTCACATTTAGCGCTTCCCGGCTGAAAGACAGCGATCAACCAATCAGCAGCTTGTGCAGGGCACATGGCTCAAACAGAACACAGCCAATCCGAGAGGCACTTGGAGAAGAGCCCTCCCTCCCCACCACAAAATGTCGGCCCCCACTGTGTTGCACGGGGAGGGATTTCATGTTCCCATGGCCACTGCATAAGCTAGACACATAGGCCGGTGTGGGCTTCCAGTCACAAGAGAAGACGTAACTGAATGAGGGAGGGGGGTTCTGCCCACTGAAGGGTAAGACTGGCATGAGATTCTTGGAAACCTGGGAGCGGTGACAGAAGTCCAGAAGTCCAAAAGTCCACTCTTATTCACAAATTTTATTATGTGCTCCACTAGGTCTTAGCACCGGATACTTTATGTACTCTGCACCGATGCTTTTGCAGATAACACAGGCATTTAGTTTCTGTGTTTCCAGAAATGCAAATATGCATATACAATTAC
>NW_023306033.1:0-1139 GCF_011077185.1 Oxyura jamaicensis
CCCGGGTCCCCATCCCCTCGGTGTCCCCCCGGGTCCCCATCCCCTCGGTGTCCCCCCGGGTCCCCATCCCCTCGCTGTCCCCCCAGGTCCCCATCCCCTCGCTGTCCCCCCGGGTCCCCATCCCTTCCCGCAGGACGCAGGCGAAGGACCAGGGGTTTTTTATTGCCCGTCCCCGGGGGTCACCACTCCGTGTTGGGGCCGCGGCGCCCCCGTAACGCCCCGGGGGGGGCCGGGGGGGGCAGCGTCAGCCCCTCAGGCGTGCAGGAAGCGGTTGAAGGCGTTGTAGGCGGACTCGAGGTCGAAGAGCATCTGGCGCACCTGGGAGTCGTCCAGCTCGTCCGAGGCCGACATCCCGCTCAGCGTCTGCAGCCTGCGGGGAGCGGGCGGCGTCGGCGGGGGGCCCCCCCAAAAACGTCCCCCCCCAAAAAACAGCCCGCACCCGGCAGCGCGCACTCACCACTGGTTCACCTTCTGGCGGCCCTCGAAGTCGGGGGGCAGGTGGCTCATGCGGTTCATCGTCTCCATCAGCTCCCGAAGGTCGGGCTGGATCTGGGGGCGGCGGCCGCGGTGAGATGGGGCCGCCCCAAAAATACCGGGGCCGCCCCAAAAATAATACCGGGGCTGCCCCAAAAATACCAGGGCTGCCCCAAAAACACCGGGGCCGCCCCAAAAATAATACCGGGGCTGCCCCAAGTATACCAGGGCTGCCCCAAAAATACCAGGGCCACCCCAAAAACAATACCGGGGCCACCCCAAAAATACCGGGGCCACCCCAAAAATAATACCAGGGCCACCCCAAAAACACCGGGGCTGCCCCCAAAATAATACCAGGGCCACCCCAAAAATAATACCAGGGCCACCCCAAATATACTGGGGCTGCCCCAAAAATAATAGCAGGGCAACCCCAAAAATACCAGGGTCACCTCAAAAACAATACCGGGGCTGCCCCAAAAACAATGCCGGGGCCGCCCCAAATATACCAGGGCTGCCCCAAAAACGCTGAGGCCACCCCAAAAATAATACCGGGGCCACCCCAAATATACCGGGGCCACCCCAAAAACACTGGGGCCACCCCAAAAATAATACCGGGGCTGCCCCAAATATACAAGGGCCACCCCAAAAACACCGGGGCCGCCCCA
>NW_023306034.1:0-1777 GCF_011077185.1 Oxyura jamaicensis
TCATCCTACCATTTGCATAATGCAAGAGCAGTTGATGGAGTAAGTTCTACTTACTCCAGGGGACCTGAAGGAGGAGGGATCCTGGAGGGATACGCCGAAGCGTACGGGGCACGGCCGAGCGCTGTCTGCCGGAGCTCGCCAGTTTTCCCCGGGTGTGGTTGCCTGGTGGGGTCCTTCACCGAGCTCTAGTGGTCCTCAGCTTGGCCCGCTGGGGCCCGCCGTTTGGCACGGCAATGGCATGCTTCCAACTGTTGCCGGCGGGGATGCACCGTTGGAACCGGCGTCCCGGTGGGGAATTCGGCAGAGAGCCTTCGAGGCGCCCGTGGAATCGACTACGGGGATCGCCGCCTCCGAATTCCCGCCGACTGTCGCAGGGCTGCTCGGCAGATCTGCTCTCCCAGATGTGGTCCAGGTGTGGGAACAAGAGCTGCAGAGAAGGACTGGGCATCGGCGGAATCCAAAGCGCCGCGGCAGACCATCGTCTGCGACAGGGCAGCGGATCGCCGGGGACGATCCCCGTTGGTATCCAGGGCGCCGCGCCGGACTCGCGACAGGAACCAGGCAGGTCCCTGAACGGAGCCCACCAGGTGAGCTCCGGCGGGACCACAGCTTTGCGGCGTATCCTCCACGGCTACAAGTGGCGAGCGCCGGCAGGCAACCCTCGGTAACTCCCGGCAAGTCGTCGTACGCTGCAGCGGAGCCGCGACAGCGAACTCCGGAGGTCTCCGGACGCCACGGAGGATCCCTGCCGACAATCCCCGGCGGGCCTCCTGTCCCGCGGCGGACCTGGCCGGAGATCCCAGCCATGCACCCAGGTGCCGTGCGGGATGCCCGGTGGTAACCAGACCTGGTTGCCACACCTGCTCAGAACAACTGTTCGACAGCTCTGCTTCCCTGAATTGCTTCCCAGAGCTGGTCCCCACGATTTGTGCCCAGACCTGCTCTCCAGCCTTTGTCAACACATCTGCTCCACAGTTCCCCAGAGCTGTTCCGAAGAATTGATCCCCAGAGAGAAAGAGAATTGTGGCTGCAGAATGGAAATTCATCAACTTCCCATCTTTGTCACCATTCTTTCTAAAACACGATTTTTACGTGCTCATCTTAAGTGAAAAGGAATTGGCACCGTGGCCCTGTAAGGCAGCAGCTGACTGGTCCCAGCATCTTCATGACTCCCTGTGATGCACTGCCTGTCCCCTGACTGGCTGGCTAGCCATTCTTAGCTGTATTGTAACTGGCTTGTCATCAATAGGGGGTGTGTCTTCCCCTCCCTATAAAAGGGCCAAGGGGGAAATGGGAAACAGACTGTTGGGGATGGCAGGAGCATAAAGATGTAGAGGAGGAGGTTGTGGAGGTGGTATTGGAAGAGAAGGAGGAGGAAGAGGGGGAAGACGAGGAGGAGGAGGAGGTGGAGCTGGAGCTGGTGGGGGAAGAGGAGGAGGTGGTAGAGGTGGTGGTGGACGAGGAGATGGAAGGTTCAGGATTTATAGAATATTTTTTCTTCCTTTTTTTTTTTTTTTTTTTAAATAAAGGGTAATTTGGGGGCAGTGTTATGCAGTTACGTCTTTAGAATTCCCCATGTATGCACTGAAAGCAGTGAGGGTTTCCAAGCATATTTACAGAACCCAAGTATCATTCTTTTTACACATCCATTCCTTGAGCAAACCAAGAGGAACCAAAGGATTACCTGGGGGCACCCACGCATCTGCATGGGCACCCAGGATCATCCTTGGAACACCCAAGCATCTCCACACAGCAGCCATGCACCTCCCTAGAGCAA
>NW_023306035.1:0-1276 GCF_011077185.1 Oxyura jamaicensis
TACCGCGCGCCGCCGCCGACCGCGTGTCCCCCGCCCCCCGGTGACCGTTCTCCCCCCCCCCCCCCCGGTCCCGCTCCCCGCAGAGGCTCTTCATGGTGCCGTCGAGCGCGGCGCAAGCCAAGATCCCCTACGCCCGGGTCAACCACGACAAATACATGGTGACGGAGAAGGCGGCGTACATCGGTGAGCCCCTCGGCCGCGCCGCCGCTCCGGCCGGCGCCGGGAACCGACCTTGGTGCCGGCGACGTCGGTTCTCGGAGGGGGGTGCGTCCCTTGGTCCCCTTCCTCTTCCCTTTTTCTCTCTCTTCAGGGACTTCCAACTGGTCCGGGGACTACTTCGTGCAGACGGCGGGCTCGGCGCTGGTGGTGAACCAGACGGAGAGCGGCGCCGGGGCCACGGTGCCGGGCCAGCTGCGGGCGGTGTTCGAGCGGGACTGGAGCTCCCCGTACAGCGCGGACATCGGCGACGCGGCGCGCTGGGAGCGGCTCTGCGGAGCCCGCTAGGCGTGGAGGGGCGCGAGGCTTTGGGTGGGTTTTTTTTGGGGGGGGAAAATAAACGTTTTTGGTAGGGTTTGCGTTGGAATTAAAGGCGGGTGCTGTATCGCCGGGTAGGGTCTGCGTGCGCCGTGCTGCCCTGCGTGGCGTGCCGGTCCTGGGACACCCCAAAAACCTGGGACACCCCAAAAACCTGGGACACCCCGCAGTCCTGGGACACCCCAAAAACCTGGGACACCCCGCGGTCCTGGGACACCCCAAAAACCTGGGACACCCCACAACCCTGGGACACCCTAAAAACCTGGGACACCCCATGACACCCCGCAATCCTGGGACACCCCACAGTCCTGGGTCACCCCATGACCCTGGGACACCCCACAGTCCCGGGACACCCCAAAAACCTGGGACACCCCACGGTCCCAAGTCCATCTTCCCCCCATCTTGTGGGGAGCACATGGGGACGTGGAGTGGCAGGGACCCCAAAAGCTGCGACGTGGGGCTGATGGGGACATGGGGACAGGGACACGTGGGGACACTGGGGGGGCACTGGGGGGGCACGTGGGGACACTGGGGGGCCACGTGGGGACACTGGGGGGGCACTGGGGGGACACATGGGGACACTGGGGGGGGCAATCTTGGGACAGTGCCTGGCTGGTTGAGGGGACAGACAGCTCCCCCTGTCCCCCTGTCCCCTTGTCCCCCTGTCCCCTTGTCCCCCTGTGTCCCCAACCCCAGCAGTGGGCCCCACCATTCTCACCCTCGCCCTTTTAACACCCCCCCC
>NW_023306036.1:0-2554 GCF_011077185.1 Oxyura jamaicensis
AGCTCTTTTAATCTTCTACCAATGGTAATTATATATTTCTGGATACTTTGATCCTCAGCTACATTGTTCCCTAGGGACATACCTTGAGAATAAGGCAAGCCATATGACATTTCATATGGTGATAATCCAGTCTCAGTGTGTGGTTTAGTTCTAATATTTAAAAGTGCCAATGGTAAGCATTTTGTCCAAGGCATTTGTGTCTCGATCATTAACTTAGCCAATTGTTGTTTTATTGTTTGATTCATTCTTTCTACTTTCCCCGAGCTTTGCGGGTGCCACAGTATTCCCACTGAATACCTAATTATTGACATAATAATTTTATTATTTTAGAAGTAAAGTGTGTGCCCTGATCAGAATCAATGTACTGGATTATCCCATATCTAGGTATTAAGTGTTCTAATAACATTTTTACCACCATTCCTTCCCCTAACGGCTGGAGAACAAGCAACCCGAGACAGCAAGGCGTCCCTTGAGTCACCCCTCCTTGTTCCCTCCTCCAAACTCTTTACATTCCTTATGGCCTCATCCTTAAGGGTCTCATGTTATCACCAGCCATGGGGCTTGTCGACCCCCATGGCCACACCCACATCTCCCACCTCTTTAACATAAAAAAGCGCGATTAACAGAAATTAAGAAAGCACGATTAACACAAACTAGAACACAGAGAAAATCTACCAGGCATACTAGTTCTATCTTTAACAAACTTTGTAACCACATCCCTGGGAGAGGCAGGCACTGAGTGCTGCCCAGCCAGGGGGGGCTCTGGCTGCCCCTCCAGCTCCTGGAGTCCTTGTTTGTGGGTCCTGCATATGCCAGCGGGACCCTTCGAGACGTTGTTTTTTGTTTGAGCTTGCGTCCAAACTGCAGAGGAGGGTGCTGTGATCATGTTAAGGCAGATGAGATTGCCAGCCGGACTCATGGTGCTGACACCTGTAATAAATATTGAATAAGAATTTGATATTTGTTAATCAAACCGGTACTGTAACAATCATTGTATAGGAACTTGATAATTGTTAAGCAACCTAGTAGGGCAACTTGCTAAACTGTTTCTACTTTTGTGATCTTGTGACTGTAACCACAGTATCCTGCTAAGATCATGTCTGTAGCAACTTCCTGTTAAGCTAACGATGGCAACTGAAATGCCCAAATGCGGACATGTGTAGTGCTTGCTCAGCAAGGTCACAACCCGCTACGCAGAGGAAGACTACGGCCTTCATCCTCGCGACCACCAGAGGGCCCGAGACGACCCCCTAGCAACAGTATGTGCAACCGCAGAACACACCAGGATGTGTCACGTATACCCGGCACAACCAGGCTATGAAAAGGGGACTCTGGCAGGGGTGAGGCGTGCGCCATTGGTGGAACGGAGACTCCCTGGCCGCCCAGTGCTGTTTTGCCTGCTTGATTGCTGGCTTAATAAATTCAGCTCTGGTGAATATTATTCTGAGAGTGGGTTTGTCATTGCCACTTATAACAATTTGGTGCCGTGACTCGGATACAGGTCAATTGGGCAAGGATTTTGGTGGCAGCAGTCCGAGAAGTACAAAAGGCAGCGCCAACCCGTACAGGGGGAGCGGGTGTTTCAAAACCCAGGGAAAGGCCCCAAAGGAGTCAGAGTGACCTGAGGGACATGAGGCAGGTTGAGTGTTTCTATTGTCAGAAGAAAGGGCACATGAAGAGGAATTGCAGGAAGCGCATGCAGGATGAGCAGATGTTTAGGGAAGATTAGGGGGGTCAGGGGCTCTATTTGCTGGGGACCCTTAAGAAAACAGAGCCCTTGATAAAATCAGAGTTGAGTCCTCATCACCAAGAAATGGAGTTCCTTGTGGACTCAGGGGCAGAAAGATCTACTGTCCAGACTGTGCCCCGGGTGTGTTCGCCTTCCCTGGAGAAATTGCAAGTAATAGGAGCTGATTTAAAGAACGAAGTCAAAATTTCTTCTTAGTGACGAAGTATTCTTTATTGACAGCGCTGGATGCACGGGGGATCCTTCCACCTAATGTGCATACCCGAAGTGACAAACTATCTCCTATTTATACAGCAGAACAACGAATATTCAATTAACGCCTATACATATTCATTACCTAAACCCGCCTACTCACGCTTCTTATGCTAATTAGCTTATCAGTCCTTTGCACTTTCCCAGATTCTTCCAAGAATTGTGGGCAGGGGTCTTAAGGACGTGGGCAGTGGTCTTTGGGAGGAAGGCCCTATGTCTTCCTCATATTATACTTCTCACCCTTTATCTAGAATGTAGTGATTTTGCAAGTTTGCAATGTCCTTATCAGCCTGAGCTAATTTGTGTCCTTGTTGTCCATCTGTTTCCTGCCCGAGACGGGATGTCTGGCAAGTTTTTGTTACTTAGTTTTCACATATTCTTCACCTCTTGGCTCCTGATAGTATATCTTACAGACTCAGACTACTTCTTTCTTGACTAACAGATAATATTGAGTAACTGTGAAATGTGTTTATTTGATTCGTGTCAGTATGGAACAATGTTAGGACCCCATGATGAAATATAAACTCCTATTTAAGAAAAACAGAGTGATTAGTG
>NW_023306037.1:0-6045 GCF_011077185.1 Oxyura jamaicensis
TCCCTGGCCAACCCCTTCCAATACCTGACTACTCTTACTGAGAAGAACATAGCGACACTGCCAGAGTATGTAGGTATGCAACATGGAAAGCCAAGGCCCGTTTGGAATTAGATCTGGGAAAGGATGTCAAGGACAACAAGAAGGGCTTCCTGGTGACAAAGGATATGGAGGTTGTACTGGGTCTGGCTGGGATGTTAACTTTCCCTGCAGCAGCCCATACAGTGCTGCGCTCTGCACTTGTAGCTAGAACAGCAGTGGTATCACACCGGTGTTGTGTCTGCTGCTGAGCAGTGCTGGCACAGCATCAGGACTCTCTCTGACCCTCCTAGGGGGTGGGCAAAAAGTGAGAAAGAAACATCAGCAGGGCAGCTGACCTAAACCAACCAAAGGGATATTCCATACCATATGATGTCACACTCAGCAATAAAAGGTGGAAAAAGGAAGAAGAGGGGAGGGGTGGGCTCTTGTTGTGAAGACGTCTGTCCTCCTCCCGAACACCGGCTATGTGCGTTGAGGCCCTGCTTCAAGGACGTGGTCAAGCATCGCTCATTTGTGGGAAGTAGAGAGTAATTTCTTTTCCTCTGCACTTCCACATAGCCTTTACTTGTTCTGTTTAGTTATTCCCTTTCCCCCTCCCTCTTCCCCTTTCCCTTTTTTCCCTTTAGTTGAATTGTTTAATTAATAATAATATTTCCTTAATAATATATATATATATTTTTTTCTCTTTAATTAAATCATCCTTCTCTCAACCCGTGAGTTGTTCTTTACTTCTTCCCCTCCTCATCTGAGGAGGGGGAGTGAGAGAGCAGTTGTGGTGTTCAACTGCCTAGCACGGTAAAACCACCACAGAAGGCAGAGTTACTGAATGCCTTTTTTTCTTCAGTCTTTACTGCTAAGATCAGCCCTCAGGAGTCTCAGACCCTGGAGACAAGAGAAGAAGTCCAGAGAAAGGAGGACTTTCCCTTAGTTGAAGAGGATAGGGTGTACCACCACATAGGGTCAGAGATCATCTAAGCAAACTTGACATCCACAGATCCATGTGCCCCAAAGGAATTCACCCATGGGTGCTGAAGGAGCTGGCCAATGTTATTGCTAGGCCACTCTCCATCATCTTTGAAAGGTCGTGGAGAACAGGAGAGACTCCCCCTCCCCTCCTTCACTGCCTATCTCTTCTGAAGAGCTTGTAGCCCTCTATTCCAGCATTCCAGTTATGTGATTCATCTCACCACATTTCCGTGATAGCAATCAGATCATATTTTTCTAATTACACCATGGTTTCCATCTCCTCCTGCTTCTTTCCCATGCTGCATGTGTTGGCATCTTCAGCTTCAGTGGCTCTTCAGCTGGGGTATATCTCGCATCACCTATTCAGAGGAACCCTTCCTAATTGCTTTGGGAAAGTTCACAAGTATTTCTCTGTTCTATCCTAAAGTGATAGAAGGACAATATTCCCAGGTTTGCTTCAGGCAAGGAGGAATAGCAGAGGCAAGAAGCACAGACAAAAAGCACAGGCAAGGAAGCTACAGTATGGAGCCTTAACGTGAGGGAAAAACGGGAAAGGATTTCAGAATGTGTTCTCAAGGTTGGTAATTGGAAAGTTAAATCCTCTTTAGCCTTGCCTTCCCACCTCCCTCAGATTACCTCCTTTTCTATTCCTCTATTGAAAGCTATAGTTAGTATTATCTGTATGATTCCTAGGTAGTTTCCTCTTTGTGGTGTTTTTTGTTTGTTTATTTGTTTGTTTGTTAATTTTATTTTATTTCATTGGTGGACTCCTCACTCCTCAACCCCCACGCCTTTACCTGAAGTTTAATTCCATAATCACATGAAATGACACTGAGGCAAATCTGAAACAGAGTACTGTAGTGGGTTTATGTGGCAAGGTTTTGGTAGCAGGGGGCCATAGGGGTGGCTTCTGTGAGAAGGATCTCGAAGCTGCCCCATGTTTGGTAAGGGCCCCATTGCTGACCAGAGCTGAGCCAATAAGTGATGTTGTTTTGCGTCTCTGTGAGAGCATATTTAAGACAGGGAAACAAACAAACAACAACAACAAAAAAAAACACTCTGCCACACAGCAGCTGGGAGAGTGAGAGTAGTGAGGAACAGCCTTGCAGACACCAAGGTCAGTGAAGAAGGAGGGGGAGAGGTGGAGAGGTGCTCCAGGCGCTGGAGGAGAAGTCCCCTGCGGCCTGTGGTGAGGACCATGGTGAAGCAGGCTGTCCCCCTGCAGCCCATGGAGGAGACCACGGTAGAGTAGGTGGACCTGCACCGACAGAGACTGTGGCCTGTGGAAGACCCCTGCTGGATCAGTTCAGCAAGGACTGCATCCCGTGGGAGGGACCCCACAGCACAGGGGACGAGAGTGACCAAGAAGAAGTGCTATAGACTGACCATAACCCCCATTCCCCCGTTCCCCTGCACAGCTCAGGGGGAGGAGGTGGAAGAGGGTGGATGGGGAGGGAAGGTGCTTTTAGTTTCTTTCCTTTGTTTCTCACTTCTCTAGCTCATTAGTAAAAGGCAGTAAATCTCACTGTCTCCCTATGCTGAGTCTGTTTTGCCCGTCACAATAATTACTGCGCGATCTCCTCGTCCTTATCTCAACCCTTGAGCCCCTTTCATCATATTTTCTCCCTGTTCCTCTTTGAGGAGGGGGAGTGAGAGAGCGATTGTGGTGGAACTCGGCCACTCACCCGAGTAAAACCACCACAAGTACCCATGGTGACAGTATATGGAAGTGAGATCAATGTGCTTTTAAGAAATGTCTGAGAGTGACCTTGAAACCAGGTAGGTGTAAGTCTAAACAGTTACTGCTTGTTCAGTCTTCTTAATAGAAGTGTGAAGAAGTACTTTATATTGATATGAATAGAAAGGGTTAAATATGAGAAGAAAGTATTTAATGCAAGACTTAATATTTAGCTTACAGTGTTAAGATAGTATGCTTATGGTACTCTCAAGATGTATTCTCTTTGGAAACCAATAAGTATAAACAATGTATAATAAACATTTTAAGGTATTTTATTTTAAAATTCACTTGTTATCCATTCAGATTCCTCACTGAAGCTGGTGAAAGGCTTTGGTTGCAAGACCCTGAACTTGTATTTTTGTGTGTGTTTGTGGTTTGATTGAAGGAAAATATTTCATTACCATTTCAGTACAAGTAGTATGTTTAAGCCTTGAAAGCATTCTTCTTTATTTTGAGTGTAGTGTTGACTGAGCAAATGAAGGCTATGGATGATGGAAACTATGACAAGCATCTGAATATTGATATTTGATATATATTAGGTTTATGTTTTTAACATAAGTTGATAATACTAGTAAGTTGACTGTCTAATTATGCATTCATAAACAGTTATCATGTTTTGTTTGTTTGTTTGTTTGTTAATTTAATTTTATTTAATTGGTGGATGTTTTTTTTCCTTATAAAATGACTAACACACCTCTTCCCCTCCTCCTTCAACGATCTTGGGAATCTGGAGAGGTCCCGGTAGATGGGAAGCTGGCAAATGTGCTAATTTTCAAGAAGGGTAAGAAAGAAGACCCAAGCAATTACAGGCCTGTCAGTCTCACATCAGTGGCTGGTAAAATTATGGAGAATATGATTCTTGAGGCTACTGAAGCACACCTGGGAGACAATGCAGTCATTGGTCCCAGCCAACATGGGTTCGTGAGGGGTAGGTCCTGCCAAACAAATTTGATTTCCTTTTATGATAAGATCACCCATCTAGTCGACCAAGGGAAACCAGCTGATGTGATCTTCTTGGACTTCAGCAAGACTTTTGACACAGTTTCCCATAGGATCCTACTGGACAAAATGTCCAGCATACAATTAGACAAAAACATCATACGATGGGTGAACAGTTGGCTGACGGGCAGGGCTCAAAGGGTTGTGGTAAACGGGGCCACATCAGGCTGGCGGATGGTCACTAGTGGGGTCCCTCAAGGCTCCATTTTAGGGCCAGTCCTCTTCAATGTTTTTATAAACGATTTCAATGTAGGACTAGAAGGTGTTTTGAGCAAATTTGCCGATGACACTAAACTTGAAGGAGTTGTGGACTCGGATGAGAGTGGAAAGGCCTTGCAGAGAGATCTGGACAGATTGGAGAGCTGGGCGATCACCAACCGCATGAAGTTTAACAAAAGCAAGCGCCGGGTCCTGCACCTGGGAAGGGGCAACCCTGGCTATACGTACAGACTGGGCGACGAGACGCTGGAGAGCAACCCCGAGAGGGTTGTGGTTGACAGCAAGTTGAATATGAGCCAGCAGTGTGCCCTGGCAGCCAGGAGGGCCAACTGTATCCTGGGGTGCATCAAGCACGGCATCACTAGTAGGGCAAGTGAAGTGATCGTCCTGCTCTACTCTGCGCTGGTGCGGCCTCACCTTGAGTACTGTGTGCAGTTTTGGGCACCACAGTACAAAAAGGACATTAAACTGTTGGAGAGTGTCCAGAGGAGGGCTACAAAGATGGTGAAGGGCCTAGAGGAGAAGACTTATGAGGAGTGGCTGAGGTCACTGGGCCTGTTCAGCCTGGAGAAGAGGAGGCTGAGGGGAGACCTCATCACGGTCACCTATCAACTTCCTCGCGAGGGGGAGTGGAGAGGCAGGTGACCTTTTCTCCATAAACACCAGTGATAGGACCCACGGGAACGGGATTAAGCTGAGGCAGGGGAAGTTTAGACTCAACGTCAGGAGGAGGTTCTTCACCGAGAGGGTGGTTGCGCACTGGAACAGGCTCCCCAGGGAAGTAGTCACTGCACCGAGCCTGTCTGAATTCAAGAAGAGATTGGACTGTGCACTTAGTCACATGGTCTAAACTTTTGGGTAGACCTGTGTGGTGCCAGGAGTTGGACTTGATGATCCTTATGGGTCCCTTCCAACTCGGGATATTCTATGATTCTATGATTCTATGTTGCTATCTTATTAGCACAAAGGATGTGGAGTGTTCTGAAGCATACAACAACCAAAAACCACAAGCAGAAGATTCTGAAGGAATAGTTTTAGTATCTTCCCTGGGAATATGCTATATACCACAATGACATCCCAAATAGCTGAATGGAAGAAATGTTCTTAACTCATCATCTGTTACAAGAAACAATTTGATTTGCATTTATCTTTCTGTACTGTCTAAACCCACATGAAAATGTTCTTTCTTTTGCATGACTGAACAACCCATAAAAGATTCTAAAAAAATCTAGATTCTAGATTCTAAAAGATTCTAGATTGTGGTTTTGTTATTATAAGCAAAAGTAATTCTTCTTTTCAGAAGGAATGTTCCATGCTATCTAGGCTAAAGCTGTGGATATACTGAGTGGATGTATTTGAGTGGATGTATTTCCTAGAAGCAGCGGCCAGCAATTTTTGAGGACGAAAACAAAGATGCAAGCACTAAGAAGCACTTGATGATGTTCTTAGTTTTTGTCCTGGTTTCGGCTAGGATAGAGTTAATTTTCCTCCTAAAATCTGCTATGGTGCTGTGTTTGGGATTAAGGATGAGAATAATGTTGATAACACACTGATGTTTTAAATGTTGCAGAGCAGTGCTTGCACTAAGACAAGGACTTTTCAGCTTCACGCACTGTCCTGCCAGCAGGCAGGTTGGAGGTGCAGCAGGAGCTGGGAGGGGATAAAACCAGGACAGCTGGCCTACAGTGGCCAAAGGGATATTCCATACCATATGATATGAAAAATATGACCTGATTTATATCATGGAAACATGTTGGAATGTATCACATAACCAGAATATTGGAATAGAAAATCTCTTCAAAAGAGATAGATAGGCAGTGAAGGAGGGGAGGGGGTGTTGCCCTCTGTGTTAGGGAAGGGATTGATTGTGAAAAGATGACTCTGAGAAACAGCCACAAACAGGTTGAGAGGTTGTGGGTAAAAGTTAAATAGTGCACCAATAAAGGACAACATGTGGTCGGAGACTACTACAGGCTGCCTGATCAAGGGGAGGGGGGGCTGTGGATGAGGCTTGCTTCAACTACAAGAAGCATGATGCTTGCATGCTCTCATCCTGACGGGGGACTTCAACCACCCAGATGTCT
>NW_023306038.1:0-1957 GCF_011077185.1 Oxyura jamaicensis
GGGATGGGGATGGGATGGGATGGGGATGGGGATGGGGATGGGGATGGGGATGGGATGGGATGAAGCATGGGAGCAGTATGATGACATGTGGGACCTTAGTTTTGGGGTTGGGATGGACCAAACCTGGAGGTAGGTATGGGGTTGGGTGGGACCAGTACGAGATGGAACGCAGCACATAGGGTTGAGTGGGACTGACCCAACTTTGGGTGGGGTTTTGGGTGGGACTCGCCCAACTTTGTGGGGTTTCACGGCAGTTCAAGAGCATCAATAAGGGTCGGAAGACCAACATCATCGACTCTATGCTGCGCATGCTGGAGCAGTACTCCAGCAACCTGGAAGACCTCATCCGCGAGCGCACGGAGGAGCTGGAGATTGAGAAGCAGAAGACCGACAAGCTCCTCACCCAGATGTTGCCCCCGTGGGTCCCTGGGGCAGCATTTGGGGCTCACCCGGGGTTGGGGTTGGCTGTGGCCTCATAGACCCCATAGGGGTCCCATGGGTATGGAGGTGGTCGCCATGGTTTCGGGGGACAGATAAGGGTTGGCTGTGACCCCAGCTGGGTCCGTGGGGCTAGAGAAGGTGGCCACTGGGGATGGGTTGGTGTTGGCCACGATCCATTGACCCTACCCCAGGTCTGTAGGGGTGGAGAGGGCAGATATGGCCACTGGGGACAATACGGCCACGTCCCCACAGCCCCGATCTGCCCTGAGATGGGAACATCAGGATCTCCCAGTCCTGCCCTGTCCCCATGGTCCCTTTGGTCCCCATGGCCACAGTCAGTGGGTGGCTGGAGGTCCATGCAGAACAAGTGGATCTCCTTTGGGGTACGGTGAAGATTTGGGGATCCTGGGAATCTGGGGAACCCATGTCCTCCCATGCAGGTCGGTGGCTGAGGCGCTGAAGATGGGCACCCCTGTGGAGCCCGAGTACTTCGAGGAGGTGACGCTCTACTTCAGCGACATCGTGGGCTTCACCACCATCTCCGCCATGAGCGAGCCCATCGAGGTGGTTGACCTCCTCAATGACCTCTACACCCTCTTTGATGCCATCATCGGCTCCCATGATGTCTACAAGGTGACAGGGACACCCCGGGACACTGGTGCGAGGGCCCCATGGGTCACAGCTGGGCTTTGGCCAGCTCCCAGCATGAGACACAGCCAGCAAATGGCTGTGTCCAAGGGTCCCCGTGGTCCTCAGTAACATCTACAAGGGGATGCATTCACCCTGCAGCACAGGAGGCCATTGGCCCACCAGAGGTGGTCAAGTTTTGACCACCTCATCCTGCAGATATGGGACATGGCCGCCAAGCAAATGTTGTTATGGGTCCCCAAGGTCCTCAGTGACTCCTCCAAGGTGACATGGATGCCTGGTGACATCCGTGTCATGATGGCACTGATGGCCACCAAGGAACACACCACACCATGGCCACCTCCATGCCCTCTCCCACAACCCAAAGCTACAGTCAGCATTGAGGTGGGGACCCTGGTGGCCATGGCTCTGCTGTGACTTGCCCTGTGTCCCCCCACGGCCCCATCCCCACAGGTGGAGACCATCGGGGATGCCTACATGGTGGCCTCGGGGCTGCCCAAGCGCAATGGGAACCGCCACGCTGGTGAGATCGCCAACATGTCCCTGGACATCCTCAGCTCCGTCGGCACCTTCAAGATGCGCCACATGCCCGAGGTGCCCGTCCGCATCCGCATCGGCCTCCACTCCGGTAAGGCCATGCCCCCATTGGCCACGCCCCCTCCAGACACTCCCTTTCCTGTCCCCACCCCCACGGATGCCGCATCATCTGTTGGTCAACGGTCAACATGGCCATGACCCGTTGGCCACACCTTCCCCTCCATGACCTCTTGTGATCATGCCCCCACAACCACCCCCATCGTGACCATGCCTGTTGTGACCACACCCCACGACCACACCCCCTGAGGCCCCGCCCCTTTGCAGGGCCCTG
>NW_023306039.1:0-3089 GCF_011077185.1 Oxyura jamaicensis
CGGGGGTGGGGGGTAGCCACAGCGGCAGAGCCACTCTGTTCGGCAGGCGCAGTGGAGCGAAGCAGAGAGGGAGGCTCGGGGCCGGCCCGGGGGTGGCGGAGTGGCAGCAGCGGCGGAGCCAAGGGCGGAGGTCGGCACGCCTCTCCTCCCTCTCCTGTGGGCAGTGCAGGACATCCCCCCTGGGTGTCTTGGGGTGTTACTTCTGCAAGCGGCTCAGATCTCTGCTTTGACCTGGCCCCGCCAACTTCCGTCTTTTCCGCGCCCGATGGTGGGTCCGGCGGGACTTCCGCAAGATTTAGAAGGGCATCCCCAGAGTTCTCACCCGCAATGCGTGTTAAAAGTCAGCAACAGTCCTGCAAGGGCTGCCGCTCCTAGTGTTAACATCTGGGCCGCGGCGCAGGCAACCTCCTTCTCCGCTTCCATAGCCTTTAGTGTCTCTAATACCGTTCGTCACAACTCACAGAGTTTTCACCTCCTTTTCATCTTTTGAATCCCCTGTTATAGTCCTTTCCCACATGGTATTCCCGAACTCCCGCCATTCCGTAACAGGGAACAGCAAGGCAGTCTCTCTAAAATGTCCCCATCATTGTCCTAACTTGATCAATTTGATCAGTTTCTTTCCCGTTGTCTCACTACCTCTCTTAGAGAGTATTCCAGCGAGCAACAATGCTACCACCCCCACTTCCATGGCTGTGCTTCCTCTGAGAGGTAGGGAGCAACCCTGACCCGTGTCTGCCAAGCAGCACCCTCTCAGCCGTTTATTTTCCATATCCCCTCTAGCTGCTTACCGCAGTCTCGGAGAACTCAGTCGAGCTGGACTGTTTGGCAAGTAACCATCCCTGCTACCAGATGTCGGAAAGGGAAATGGTCCCAAGTAACGATGCAACCTCGATGCGAGTATAATCGTCCTCCATTTACTGCAGGTTCTCACAGAGTATATATAGGCAACTAACTACAGCACACGCCGATAACAACTTATCATAGGTCTAGCTTCTCCATGCACTTGTCTCTAGCTTGTTTCCTCATTATCTCTAATACAAGGATGTGGGCAACAGCGCAAAGCCACCTGCAAATTCCTTTCACACACTTTCCTCTTTCTAAAAAGTTAATCATAGAATATTCCAAGTTGGAAGGGACCCGTAAGGATCATCAAGTCCAACTCCTTGCACCGCGCAGGTCTACCCAAAAGTTTAGACCATGTGACTTAGTGACTTTCTTAAATTCATACAGGCTTGGTGCAGTGACTACTTCACTGGGGAGCCTATTCCAGTGCGCAACCACACTCTCAGTGAAAAATCTCCTCCTGATATCTAGTCTGAACTTCCCCTAAGTTATATTTGCTTTTTGACTTGTGAGAAATAAGTTCGTCAGCTTCACAGTTGTAGTTTAACCCAGCTGGCAGCTAAACACCACACAGCCGTTCGCTCACCCTCTCCCCTCCCTCTCTGGGATGGGGGAGAGAAAGGGGAAAGTGAGGCCTGTGAGTTGAGATAAAGACAGTTTATTAAGATAGAAAATAATAATAATAATATGTACAAACAAGTGATGCACAATGCAATTGCTCACCACCCGCTGACTGATGCCCAGCCCAACCCCGAGCAGCCAGCCCCCCACCCCGGCTAGCCACCCCTATATATTATTTAGCATGACATCAGATGGTATGGAATACCCCTTTGGCCAGTTTGGGTCAGCTGTCCTGGGTCTGTCCCCTCCCAGCTCCTGCTGCATCCCCAGCCTGCCCGCTGGCAGGACAGAGTGAGAAGCTGAAAAGTCCTTGGCTTAGTATAAGCAGTGCTCTGCAACAAGTAAAACATCAGTGTGTTATCAGCACTCTTCTCATCCTAATCCAAAACATAGCACCCTACCAGCTACTAGGAGGAAAAATAACTCTGTCCTAACTGAAACCAGGACATATATCCACCCCTTATTCCATACCATTTATGTCATGCTCAGGTTAAACTCTTTCCAATATATTCTCGTTAATCACTATTTTCATCTATGGTAGTGATGACACACTAACTATAATAATTAACATAATACAAATCTATTCATGGGCTATTCTCACCCAGTATTAAATCCCCTTGAGGTACACACCGGACCTCCACATTCTTTTGCATTACCCACCAAGTGCATCCAGGTCCTTGAGCAAAAGCAATCCCACGAATGGGTTTGCCTTTTCCTGAGGCAGGAGTAGCCCAGACTGTTTTACCTAGCATATTTCTTACATGCACTACAGGAACTTTATCCCCTTCTACTGTACGTAGCAGGTTTGATTGGGCAGGTCCAGCTCGATTGGCAGATCCCCTAGTACTGACTAACCAGGTGGCCTTTGCCAAATGTGCATCCCAATTTCTGAATGTCCCAGCACCCATTGCTTTCAGTGTAGTCTTTAACAGTCCATTGTATCGCTCAACTTTACCGGAGGCTGGTGCGTGATAGGGGATATGATACACCCACTCAATACCATGTTCTTTGGCCCAAGTGTCTATAAGGTTGTTTCGGAAATGGGTCCCATTGTCTGACTCAATTCTTTCTGGGGTGCCATGTCGCCATAGGACTTGCTTTTCAAGGCCCAGGATAGTGTTTCGGGCAGTGGCATGGGGCATAGGATATGTTTCCAGCCATCCGGTGGTCGCTTCCACCCTTGTAAGTACGTGGCGCTTGCCATTGCGAGTTTGAGGGAGTGTGATGTAATCAATCTGCCAGGCCTCTCCATATTTATATTTCAGCCATCGTCCTCCATACCAAAGAGGCTTTGACCGTTTGGCTTGCTTGATTGCAGCAAATGTTTCACAATCATGAATAACCTGTGCTATAGTGTCCATGGTCAGGTCCACCCCTCGATCACGAGCCCATCTGTATGTTGCATCTCTACCTTGATGGCCCGAGGTTTCATGGGCCCATCGGGCTCTAAATAATTCACCCTCATGTTGCCAGTCCAGGTCTACCTGAGCCACTTCAATCTTAGCAGCCTGATCCACCTGCTGGTTGTTCTGATGTTCTTCAGTAGCCCGATTCTTGGGCACATGAGCATCTACATGGCGTACCTTTACAACCAGGTTCTCTACCCGGGCAGCAATATCTTGCCA
>NW_023306040.1:0-3526 GCF_011077185.1 Oxyura jamaicensis
GCACAGCATCAGGACTCTCTCTAACCCTCCTAGGGGGTGGGCAAAAAAGTGAGAGAGAAACATCAGCAGGGCAGCTGACCTAAACCAACCAAAGGGATATTCCATACCATATGATGTCACACTCAGCAATAAAAGGTGGAAAAAGGTGGAAAAAGGAAGAAGGGTAGGGGGGGGGTGGGCTCTTGTAGCGAAAACGTCTGTCCTCCTGAACACCGGCTACATGCATTGAGGCCCTGCTTCAAGGACGTGGTCAAGCGTCGCTCATTTGTGGGAAGTAGAGAGTAATTTCTTTCCGCTGCACTTCCACATAGCCTTTACTCCTTTTGTTTAGTTATTCCCTTTCCCCCTCCCTCTTCCCCTTTCCCTTTTTTCCCTTTAGTTGAATTGTTTAATTAATAATAATATTTCCTTAATAATATATTTTTTTCCCCTCTTTAATTAAATTATCCTTATCTCAACCCGTGAGTTGTTCTTTCCTTTACTTCTTCCCCTCCTCATCTGAGGAGGGGGAGTGAGAGAGCGGTTGTGGTGTTCAGCTGCCTAGCACGGTAAAACCAGCACAGTTCTGCACTGACATGCGAAAGAACTTCTTCACGGTGAGGGTGATGGAGCACTGGAACAGGTTGCCTAGAGAGGTTGTGGAGTCTCCTTCTCTGGAGGTATTCAAGGCCCGTCTGGACGCCTACCCGGGCAGCCTGCTGTAGGGAACCTGCTTTGCAGGGGGGTTGGACCCGATGATCTTTCGAGGTCCCTTCCAACCCCTACAGTTCTGTGATTTTGAAGTTGAGCTCCCTACACATAATCCTGGCTACAACATACTGTGTTATCAAAGGTGCCTTTTAAACAACAACGATAGAAACTCAGGGGGCAATAGTACTGACCCTGGGTGTGGAAATATCCATGAAGTAGGGAATAATCCATACTGTACTGAATATGGTAGCCACGGGAATGCTAATATACAAAATGCACACCAGATACAACATGAGAAACCTGTAACCGGATGTCCCGTCCTGAATGGCAAGGAGTGGTACTGGCTATGTGGCAATAAAGCCAGGAAGGTGTTGCCCCTAGGATGGAAGGGAGCTTCCATCCTGGAGGCAATAATTCCAAATATAATTATTATTGAAGACCCACAAAGCCAAAGCCCCTTGAGACCACACACAGAATTAAGTGGAATACAGATAATCCTTTAGTAAAATTCTCTAGCATTTCACAGCTTTGCAAGGTGGTTTTTACCTTGGTTAAGGGTGAGTGAATTAGAAAAAGCTATTGTAAATATCTCAAAATACAAAAATATTGTAAATATATTGAAGATCTAGAAAATAAGTTACATAAGTTTGCAAAAATAGTACTCTAGAATCAAACAGTATTAGATTTATTAATAACCTCATAATGAGGAGCGTGCACTGTAATTAATACTAGTTGCTGTATATATGTAGATCAAATGGGATGAATTTGACTGATCTCAAAAATATTTGGGAAAAAGAAAAAGAAAAAAAACAACAAGATCCTACATAGTGTAGCTCAAGATGACACTTCCTGGGGATTTAGAAACATTTGGAAGAAACTAATTTTGTGATTACCTGAATAGAATTGGCTCAAACAACTGTTTGTTGGTATTGTAATAATAATGGCATTGCATATCTATCATCCCCCCATGACATCCGAAGAAGAATATTGCACCTTAATGTTGGAAAAACTCAAGAGTGCAGTATGTGAAGAGGTGCAAAAACAACAGTAGGAGTAAGAAAAGAAGAGGGGGGAATTGTGAGAAACTAAGCTGTGTTTTTGCAGTAGAGAACTAATTTTCTGTATTCCATGGTAGGGCGTCGGGTAATAGGGAATAAAAGGTTATGATTTGTTTACTATAATGCGCTCCTAATTGACAGGATGCCCACCATTGCAATTGCGAATAAAATAGCTTCACAGAAGATCCTGTCTGAAGAAAATTATTTGAGATTTTTCTCACAGTCATGTTTCCCTTTTTCCAGTCACCAGGGACTTCACCCAACAGCCATGGTTTTTCAGATATGATGGAGAGTGGCTCAGCAACCACATCAGCCATCTCTCTCAGAACCCTGGGATGTGTACCACCTGGCCCCATGGACTTGTACATACCCAATTTCATTAGGCAGTCCCGGACTTGTTCCACTGTCACAGTGGGATGGAATCCGCTCCTCTCACCCTCTCCTCAACATTCAGGGTCCTGACAGACATAGGAAACTTGACCACCAGTGAAGACTGAGGCAAAGCACTTATTGAGTACCTCAGCTTTTTCCGTGTCTGAGGAAGCCAGTTCTCCCGTCTCGTTTATCAGAGGGGGAACACTCTCCTTGGCCTGTCTCCTCCTGTTTATGTATCTGTAGAACCCCTTCTTGTTATTCTTCACATCCCTTGCCAAGTTCAGCTCCATCTGTGCCTTGGCTTTCCTGATCCCGTCTCTACAGATCCAGACGACACCCCTGTATTCCTCCCAGGCTACACAACCCTGCTTCTACTTCCTGTACATTTCCCTCTTTCACCTCAGTTTAAGCTGCAGGTCCTTGCTCAGCCATGCCGGTCGCCCGCCTCCTCTGCTCAATTTCTTCTGCTGGGGGATGGAGAGCTCTTGCGCTCTCAGAAGGATGTCCTGAAAGAGCTGCCAGCTCTGTTCCGTTCCTATGCCCTCAAGGACAGTTTCCCAGGGGATCCCAGCCAGTAATTCCTTGAGCAGCCAGAAGTTTGTTCTCCTCAAGTTCAGGGTCCTGACTCTGCTTTTTACCAGACCCAAGATCACAAACTCCACAAGGGCATGGGTGCTACAGCTCAGGCAGCCTCCAATCTTAACCTCTCTAATGCTCTCTTCCACATTGGCGAGCACCTGGTCTAGTAAGGCTTCACCTTGGGTCGGTCCGTCTATTACCTGGACCAGGAAGTTATCCTCAACAAACTCCAGGAATCTCCTGGATTGCCTGGAACCTGCTGTGCCACTACCCCAGCAGATATCTGGGTGGTTGAAATCCTCCATCAGGATAAGAGCTTGTGAGCATGACAGTTCTTGCAGCTGAAGCAAGAAGGCCTCGTCAACAGACTCCCCCTGATCAGGTGGCCTGTAGCAGACCCCAACCACTAGATGTCCTTTACTGGACCAATCCTTGATTTTCACCCAGAGGCTCTCAACCTGGTCATGGCTGTTTCTCAGGCACAGCTCTTCACAGTCTATCCACTTCCTAGCATAGAGGGCAACTCCTCCTCCCCTCCTTCCTCGCCTATCCCTTCTGAACAGTTTGTAGCCATCAACGGCCACCCTCCAGTCGTGGGAATCATCCAACCAGGTTTCCGTGATGGCAGCTACATTATAGTTTCCTACTAGCATGGTGGCTTCCAGATGCTCCTGTTTGTTACCCATACTGCGTGCATTAGTGTAAATGCACCTCAGCTGGGCCACCTTTTGGGAGGGAGAAGCCCTAATACCCTTCTGACCATACTCAGGTGTTTCCATTGTGAAATGTGTTTATTTGATTCGTGTCAGTATGGAACAATGCTA
>NW_023306041.1:0-1039 GCF_011077185.1 Oxyura jamaicensis
TGGCCTCCATGGTCAGGTCCACCCCTCGATCACAAGCCCATCTGTATATGGCATCCCTCCCTGGATGCCCTGATGTGTCATGGGCCCATTGAGCTACAGACAGCTCACCCTTATGTCCCCAGTCCAGGTCCACCTGAGCTACTTCAATTTTCGAAGCTTGATCCACCTCTTTGTTGTTCTGATGTTCTTCGGTGGCACGATTCTTAGGCATGTGGACATCTACATGACATACCTTTACAGCCAGGTTTTCTACCCGGGCAGCAATATCTTGCCACAGGGTAGCAGCCCAGATAGGTTTACCTCTGCGCTGCCAGTTGTTCTGTTTCCCTTGCTGTAGCCACCCCCAAAGAGCATTTGCCACCATCCATGACTCAGTGTAAAGATACAGTACTTGCCATTTTTCTCTTTCAGCAATTTCTAGGGCCAGTTGTATAGCTTTCAATTCTGCATACTGACTCGACTCACCTTCCCCTTCCATGGCCTCCACAACTTGTCGGGTGGGACTCCACACAGCAGCTTTCCATTTCCGATGGCTCCCTACCACACGGCAGGATCCGTCAGTGAAAAACACATACTGCTTTCTGTCTTCTGGCAACTCATTGTATGGTGGTGCCTCTTCAGCACGGGTTACCTCTTCTGTCGGCAGTCCGAAATCCCTGCCCTCTGGCCAATCCATAATCTCTTCCAGGATTCCTGGGCGGTTGGGTTTCCCCATTCGAGCCCGCTGTGTAATTAATGCTATCCACTTACTCCATGTAGCGTCAGTCGCATGGTGTGTAGTGGGGATTTTCCCTTTGAACATCCAATGTAACAGGTAGCCGTGGGGCCAAGAGGAGTTGTGCTTCTGTACCAACAACTTCTGAAGCAGCTCAAATCCCCTCATATGCTGTTAATATCTCCTTTTCAGTTGGGGTGTAATTGGCTTCTGATCCTCGATAGCCCTGGCTCCAGAACCCCAGAGGTCGACCTCGAGTTTCTCCTGGGGTCTTCTACCAGAGTCTCCAGGTGAGGCCATGCTCCCCAGCTGCAGTGTAAAGCA
>NW_023306042.1:0-1955 GCF_011077185.1 Oxyura jamaicensis
TTTTTCCTTCTATTTTCTTTCCCTTTTTTTCTATTTTTTCTTGTTTTTCTTTTATTTTTGTCTCTTTTCCCCCTCTTTTTTTCTTCCTTTTTCTATTTTTTTCCCTTTTTTCTTTTTTCTTTTTTTCCTTTTTTTTCACTTTTTTCATTTTTTTTATTTTTTCCTTTTTTTCCTTTTTTTTCTTTTTTATTTTTTTCCCTTTTATATTTTTTCTTTTTCTCTACTTTTTTTCTCTTTTCTTTTTACTTTTTTTGTTTCTTTTTTCCTTTTCCTTTTTTTCCTTTTTCCTCCTTTTTTTTCTTTCTTTCTCTTATTTTTTTTCTTTTTTTTCCCATTTTTTCTTTTCTTTTTCCTTTTTCTTTCCCTTTTTTATTTTTTTTCATTATTTCCTTTTTTCTTTTTTTCCTTTCTTTTTTTTTCTCTTACTTTTCTTTCTTTTTCTTTTCCTCTTTTATTCTTTCTTTCCTTTTTTTTTTTATTTTTTTTAGTAGAAACCATAAGGAGTTATCACAGATCTGGGGTAGGAGGTTTGAAGCCCTGGCCGTCGGCAGCGCCAGCAGAGAGACTGGTGGACTGAGGCGGGGGCCCGGCCCCGGGGTGGGAGGTAGCAACAGCGGCAGAGCCGCTCGGTTCAGCAGGCGCAGCGGAGCGAAGCGGAGAGGGAGGCTTGAGGGCGGCCCGGTGGTGGAGGGTGGTGGCGGGTGGGCAGCAGCAGTGGCACGCCTCTCCTCCCTCTCCTGTGGGTGGTGCAGGTCATCCCCCCTGGGTGTCCTGGGGTTGTTACTTCCGCAAGCGGCTCAGATCTCTGCTTTGACCTGGCCCCGCCAACTTCCATCTTTTCCACACTCGATGGTAGGTCCGGTGGGACTTCCGTGTGATTTAGAGGGGCATCCCCAGAGTTCTCGCCCGCAATGCGCGTTAAAAGTCAGCAAAAGTTCTGCAAGGGTTGCCGCTCCTAGTGTTGACATCTGGGCCGCGGCGCAGGCAACCTCCTTCTCTGCCTCCATAGCCTTTAGTGTCTCTAATACCGTTCGTCACAACTCACAGACAGTTTTCACCTCCTTTTAATCTTTTGAATCCCCTGTTATAGTCCTTTCCCACATGGTATTCCCGAACTCCCGCCATTCCATAACAGGGAACAGCAGAGCAATCTCTCTAAAATGTCCCCATCGTTGTCCCAACTTGATTAATTTGATCAGTTTCTTTCCTGTTGTCTTGATACCTCTCTTAGAGAGTATTCCAGTGAGCAATAATGCCACAGCCCCACTTCCATGGCTGTGCTTCCCCTGAGAGGTAGGGAGTGACCCTGACCCATGTCTGCCAAGCAGCACCCTCTCAGCCGTTTATTTTCCCAATCCCCTCCTCTAGCTGCTTACCGCAGTCTCGGAGAACTCAGTCGAGCTGGACTGTCTGGCGAGTAACCATCCCTGCTACCAGATGTCGGAAAGGGAAACGATCCCGAGTAACGATGCAACCTCGATGCGAGTATAATCGTCCTCCTTTATTGCAGGTTCTCACAGAGTATATATAGGCAACTAACTACAGCATACGCCGATAACAACTTATAATTGGTCTAGCTTCTCCATGCACTTGTCTCTAGCTTGTTTCCTCATTATCTCTAATACAAGGACGTGGGAAACAGCGCAAAGCCACCTGCAAATTCCTTTCCCACACACAGTTCCCCCCTTTTATTCTTTATAAGTTGTTGATTTTTGCAAACCTTTTCTCTAAGTTGTAATTTGGTAGATATCTTCCTCTTCTTCACTTTCTTTGCTTTCCATCTCCTCTAATATCATCATCTTATCTGAGTAAGGCGGTGGCTCCATGATCATTTGTTTCCATAGTGCAGTTTCAATTAATTTAGGGGACAGTGCAACAACCAATGGCTGTCAGAACTCCTGCTACTACGATCAAGGATGTAAATATGGACATTACCATCCCTTTCCATTTACCAA
>NW_023306043.1:0-6414 GCF_011077185.1 Oxyura jamaicensis
GCCCTGGTCAGGCCTCACCTGGAGTACTGTGTCCAGTTCTGGGCTCCTTGCATCCTGATTGTCTCCTTGCAGATAGAGAAAACAGCTTGTGTCTGGGTCAATACCTGGGTACCCCCATCTGGCCTCTCTAGCACTTGATCCCTGCAGAGCCCTGTGGGAAAATCTGCCTGAAACCCAGGAGGAGAAGCCATGGGTGGTGCTTCTGGAAGCTGTGGTCTTTGCATCAAACCCAGCATCTGCTAGCCCAGCTGCCCAGTCTTGTTTCCATTAGCTCCTGTAGAGATGGAAGGCCTTGCTGAGGCCTGGCAGAGCTCGGCATGCCAATGGGACAGGGCAGCCGTGGGCTCATCCAGGTCCCACAGCCTCTCTGTTTCACACCAGTGTCACAGGGGTTTGCCTATGAAGCTTCTCTGACAGCTTCCCACACAACTGGGACAGCTTCTTTTGACAGGCATGATTAGCAGACTAATCACCCTTTTTAGAAAGAGTTCTTGATAGCCACATGTCTTTCCCAGTCCTCTTTCTTCCCCTAAAAATATATGTAGTGTTGTCTGCTCCGTGTTCTGCAGATTCCTTGGCTGCTGCTGGGGTTCTAGGATAGGGCTCACCGAGAGAGACTGAGTTAACTTCATCCCAGTAGGATTTCAGCAGCTCTGAATTTATTCTGGTTTGCCTGTTAGTTAAAGCTGGTGGGGTAGATTAGTGGAAATCGTGAGGATCAGGACTCCTGGGTTCTCATCAGACCTTGGTTCATTTCTCTGTTCATGTCCTTGAGATGTAAGGGGAGGTTCAAGAGCTATGAAAATAATTTTCAGGGTTGATGTGCAGCTTAATTAGTTCATGTTTGTAAAACACTTTGGAATCTTTAAGGACTGTTATTTAATAGTCCAAGTTTTGCTGTCAGCAGCGGTATCACAGCCCTGTTTATGAGCACTTGGCAGAAATAAGCCAACAGGGGAACTTTTTGAGAGCACTCAGGTAGCATTTTCAGAAGTGACTTTTCACCAAGACAGAGAGTAACAGCTTCAAAAATGCCTACAACTCCCTGTGAGTTTTGGCCTCATGAATCATTTAGTGGCACACAGGAACAGGTGCCCTTGATGTTGAGAGGAAGCTGGGGACAGGTACTCTGCCGCCTACCTGGCACTTGTGCTGGGGGCACATCTGTGCACACTCTGGGTAAGGAGTCTGCTCGTGCCAAGCAGAGCAGGTGTCCTTGCATCCTCACCCTGGTGATGTGGGGACTGGAGCCTTCCCTAGCCCCACAGGCTGACTGAGGTCTCTGGGGACAAGGACTTCTCAATGCTTTGAGGCAGCAAGCTGTATTTCCATGGGGTATGAGCCTGGTGAAGGCTTTCTGTGCCTATTGCTCTTGTCCCTAGATCGTGTGAGGCTCCAGGGAGTCCTCTGGGAACACACTACCCAACTGCTAAGCACCAGCTCCAAGAGCATGAAGTTTGGGGTCAAAGAGGCTTGAACCCAAACCTTGTGGGAAGAGGAGCCACAGAGAGCAGAGCTTGCTGGAGGTGGGTTTGCAATCAATCTGCCACCAGCACGGTTCCACACTTGGCATGCTGAGAACGCATCTCCCCAAGCACCCCCCCTGCTTGGGCAGAAGGCTCATAACAACAGATATTTTGCTTTGTGGAGAGTCTTGGTGAAACTGGTTTGGATCCTTCTGCTGAGAGCTCAGATGTGGGGCAGAAATTCTTGCAGTATTTTAAGATGCAGCACTATGAACAAGTGGCTCTCTGCTGTCATCCAGGCCACTTTTGGACGCCAAGTGCTCCTTAAATACTGCAGCAGTCATTTGGCATGAATTGTTTAACTAATAAAATATTGTTCCTAATTTGTAACAACCTTGGTGGTTGAGTTCACCCGAAGGAAGCATTGCTGGAAGAAGAATCGTTTTGGGGCAGAGCTGTTTAATTAGTAAGCCTTTTGGGTTTCATTCCCGAAAAGAAATTAAAGCATTTTGTCATCACAGTCAGAAGAATGTAGTTGCTCAAAACAGAAACACTGCTAAAATAGCCAGGCACAACCCATCAAGGCTAAAGGCAAACAGGAGAGAATCAAAAAAATGTAGTGTTTTTAGAAATGTTGGGAGAGCACAGCAGAGTGGAAGAAGACGTGCATCAAGCACGGCATCGCTAGTCAGTTGAGGGAAGTGATTGTCCCGCTCTACTCTGCACTGCTGCAGCTTCACTTTGAGTACTGTGTGCAGTTCTGGGCACCACAGTACAAAAAGGACATTAAACTGTTGGAGAGTGTCCAGAGGAGGGCGACGAAGATGGTGAAGGGCCTAGAGGGGAAGACTTATGAGGAGCGGCTGAGGTCACTGGGCTTGTTCAGCCTGGAGAAGAGGAGGTTGAGGGGGAACCTCATCGCAGTCTACAGCTTCCTCGTAAGGGGGAGTGGAGGGGCAGGCGCCAACCTATTCTCCTTAATCACCAGTGATAGGACCTGCGGGAATGGTGTCAAGCTGAGGCAGGGGAGGTTTAGGCTAGACATCAGGAAGAGGTTCTTCACTGAGAGAGTGGTTGCACACTGGAACAGGCTCCCCAGGGAAGTAGTCACTGCACCCAGCCTGTCTGAATTTAAGAAGCGTTTGGACTGTGCACTTAGTCACATGGTCTAAAATTTTGGGTAGACCTGTGTGGTGCCAGGAGTTGGACTCAATGATCCTTATGGATCCCTTCCAACTCGGAATATTCTATGATTCCATGATTCCATGAATTCTAGGTCAAAGAAAGGTTAAAATACAGCATTTGCTGAGGCTAAGGAAAATATCTTGCCCAGGCTTATGGCTAGGGAGGCAGCCAGCCTCTTGGTCCAAAGCTTGTCTTGGATATTTTTCTTGGATTATCTAGGATGATTATCTAAGTCTCTGTTCCTGCTACTGATTTCTACACATGCAAGTCACCTCTTTCTCTGTCCCTCAGGGACAATTGGGTTACTCCCAGACCACAGATCCTGGCTGACGGGGTCTGGGCTGTGTGGGTGAGTGGGCAGGGGAGCAGGGCTGCTTGCTCGCCCCAGGATATGGCAGCAGGGCTGCGTACAGGTCAGGAGCTGTGGGCACACATGTGGGTCCAATGCCAGGTTTGTGCGTGCAGCTGGTGGTGCTGGGACAGGCAAGGGCACATGGGGTGACTGAGCCTTCCTATCCACATGCGTGTGCCATGTGCCTTGTCACATCAGCCAATATCCATTAGGAGAGTGTCTGAAATATTTTCTTCAGCCTATCCCTATCAACACTGCCTCCATCGCTATCTCCTGGGGCCTCAGGGTGCTCCCTCCTCATCCTCTCCAGAAGCACACACCACATGCAGAGCTTTCTAGATGAGGAACCCTGTTCTGGTCCTGTCTATACCCAGCTGTGGTGGGGTGCAGCTCAGGTCAGTGTGAACGGACAGGGGGGTGCTTGATCCAGAACCTCACTGCTTTGCAGCCTTGCATTGCTATTCCCTAAAGTGGTGGAGAGACACTTGAACGAGCTAAGCACCAGGAGACTCTTTCTGTTTTGTTTATTGTATCTGCAGGGGGGTTTCAGTAGCTGTCAGGGATGAACCAACTGGCACAGGGAGAGGAACAGAAACTCCCTCCCTTCTGTCCCAGGATGTGCAACCCATTTGCCTGTGGGACTGCCTGTATTTACAGAAAGGAGTAATAGATTAGGTGCACCCTCCAAGGTCACATCAGTCCTGGACTGGCTAGTGGTTTAGCACTAGGGAAAGTACACTTTGTCCCCACAGTTTTTACTTCAACAGCTTTGAAGCATTATCATTCTGTCTGAAAGAAGAGTGCTCACCTCCCCTTTCCAAATGGTTCAAGAGTCTTGTTCTTCTAGTGGTGTTATTCCCAGTCCTGCCATTCTCATGCAAATGCTTCTCTGTCATTGACATTCACGCAGCCACTTCTGTGCAGCTTGAGCAACGGCAGGATTTCCTTGTGTCTCTTCAGGGCTGGCTAATTGTGCAGTAGTCCAAGAGCACAGAGCTCAAGCAGTGCTGGAGGAATTGGGCATCGAGCACTGCTGGGCAGTTTGGCCCCCTGATATGGGGGCACACACAAATAAGCTCGAATCTCATAAAAAACTGACCTGCAGCTTGATGGCTTTGCTTCCTCTGAGGTCTGTAAATGCTTTTTGATTTCCTTTCAGTTCTTCCTCTGTTATTTAGGCTAGTCGCTGATAGTTGCTCTCTGTACTGCTAGGGGAACAGCTGAGCACTGCAAGGTGGATCCAGGGACTTGTGAAACCCTACTTCTGTCTTTTCACAGCTTTCCGTGTCGCCTGCATGGGCCATTTAAGGACAGATGGTTTAGGCAGTGAGGCACAGCATCTCACCAATTGAGTAGGTACCAGTCTGCTTTGGGTCTGGAACTTGCTCCTATAAAACCTTCATCTTATGGTGGCTCAGTCTCCCTGGGTGCTACAGGGATGCCCCAGTCCTCTGGTACCCTGCAGGCTGTGAGAGACTTGGGTGCTGTGGCCATGAGTTACACATGCACTATCCCTGCATGCTGCTGCCCTGGGAGAGGGTCAGGGCTCTCCATAAGGAAGCTGTGGCAGTCCCCATGGGTAATGTATGCTGGCCCTAGCACACGCTGAGGTCAACAAGAGTCTTGCACACTGCTTGCGTGCAACTTTGCAGTGCAAGAGCAACATCGTTTGTGTCCTGTGGCCATTTTGCTACACAAACCTGTGACTCACAACTCGAAGTCCACAGAATCAAAAGCCTTTAGATATATATCTGTCTGGAGACCCTGCACATATCCACTTTGCACAGGAGAGTAGCTGTATGGCACAAATCCAGCTGTCTGGGAGTGTTACATCGCAGGTAAAAACAATTCTGGATCCTGGACAGACACATGGCAATCTTAGACACCAGCACTGCTTGGAGAGCTAGTCCAAACAAGCCAGTAGCAGACCTAAGGGTCTTGAATCTTCTGTTGTTAAACCATTTTTCTTTATTTTCAGTGAAATAACTTTTGGCTTGCATCAAAGTATGTGAAAGCTCTATGTAACAGCAGGATTGCAGAACCCCAGGGTCAAAGAGATGGGGGTTTTCTTCTTTTTGCTGCTCATGGCCATGCATCTCCAACCTTATTTTTGCTGTGTAATGTCACTTTCTGTGACCTCTCTCTTTAGCAGTTGGGGGAGCGTAGTTATGGGTTATTTTAAGCTGAAGTCAATTCTCAGTGCTCAGGATGACGCGTGTTTAGTATGTGAAATGGAAAAACTGGCAATTGGAGCAAGAAAATGTCCCATTTTAAGAAAATTCAATAGTACTTCTGAATTATTTCTAAAGTGCAAGTCTCATCCTTGTGGGAATAAAAATGTTGTTTTTGCGGAGTTACATTGTTTAGAGGGAAGGAATGTGGTATTAAGATATGCTTGCAGTGATAAGAAAGCTTAACAGACAACCTTGTAAAATGCAGACAACCAGAATCCTTAGAGCAATTAGGTGAACATCATGGTGTCAAGTCAAGTCAGATAAGTGAAGAAACATTACCACTTCAAACAGTAAAAAAGTCAAAAGAAATCTGAAATTTAACAGGCCGGCAACTGAAGGCCATGTATTGCCTGTGAAGCATTGGATAGGTTGTGAACCTGGATTACCCAGTCAATGGGGAAACAGGGGAGGGTCCCGGTCATTGAGAAATAAAGTATATAAACCATACTGTGTGACTAGTAGGGGTGTTCCTGCTTGCAGGACGCCCGCTATTGCAATTGTGAATAAATTACTACTTCACTGAGATCCTCGACTGAGCCTAAGTTATTGGCTACAGAGTGTTTCTCACAATTTGGGAGCTCGTCCGGGATCCAGTCACCTACGGGGGAGCCCCACCGCTGCAGCAGCAGGAAGGCATGCCCCACTGATTTCTGCAGTCCTGTACATCTACAGTGGCGGTTCTGCCAAGAGCTGACAGAGGGCCCGAGACTGATTAAAAAGGTAGGATCCATGAAGTACTGGGGAAGGGAAGAAGGTAGGCACTCCAGGTTTAAGAATTGATCCGGTAACTCTGTGCACAGACCAAGGTAAGAAATATTAAGTATTGCCTTGGAGGTCGGGTGAGACTCTGTGTGACGTGTGACTGAGACGTACTTTTGTATGAAGCGAGTGTGAAGTACTGATCTGCGGTTCCATAGCTCTGCAAGGGGCACAGCTAGAGACAGACAAAACGTGAGATAAGAGAGAGAAAGGAAGAGTCTCGGGAAATTTGGTGTACGGTATCCCTTGCACAGGGAAGTGCTTGGCAGTACACCAGGGAATCTGGTAAACTCATAGGTGTGTGGTACCCTTGCTCGGGGAAGTGCTTGGCAGTACAACCCCAATTTTCCAGAATCAGAATGTTAGTGTGTTGTCCTGGTTTCAGTTAGGACAGTTATTTTTCCTCCTAGTAGCTGGT
>NW_023306044.1:0-4451 GCF_011077185.1 Oxyura jamaicensis
GAACGGCTGTGTGGTGTTTAGCTGCCAGCCGGGTTAAACCACAACAGGGGTAATTTGGAAGGAGAGAGGACTTCTATCTTCCTCAATTAAACATGCAGAAGAGGCTGATAGCAGTTATTAGGGAAGAAGGAAAAAGGAGGCCCAGACAGGAACAGCCCCGGCTAGGCAAGGATCAATGTGCCCTATGTAAGAAATCTGGGCATTGGAAAAACGAATGCCCGAAACAGAAAAGAAATGGAAAAGGGAACTGGGGAAGGGAGGTGGTGGTTGCACGTGCAAAAGACGACTGAAGAGGACCGAAGGGAATCTACCCCAGCAGATCCACTGGTTATAAAAATGAAGCTGGGGAAGGAGAGAAAAGAGGTGGAACTTCTGGTGGATGCGAGGGCAACATAGTCAGTTTTATATAAAGCATTAGTACCAGTGGGGAATGATTACAGTGTAGTGAAGGGGGCAACTGGCCAGTCTGAAATAGCATATTTCTGCAAATCATTGAAATATAAATATGGGAAACAGTGGGGCATTCACAAGTTCCTATACGTGCCCAACTCCCCGGAGTCAGTCCTAGGGAGAGATTTATTGGAAAGATTACAAGCAACCATTTCATTTAAAAATGGGGAGATTATTCTGGAGGTAAATGATCAAAGATATGTGGAAGTGTTGAGTTTGATATTGACAGCTATTGAGACCAAAGAGGAAATTAGTGAGGAAATCCTAAGTCAAGTGTTTTCTGGAGTATGATCTTCTAATGTACCAGGGAAGGCAAAAAATGCACTTCCAATACAAATTAAACTTAAGGAAGGAAAACAGCCAGTCAGAATTAAACAGTACCCCTTGAAAAGGAAGCCAGAGAAGGAACTAGCCTGATAACTGATTAACATGCTTAACACCAGAGCTAACTTGGTTTACCATTTTAGACCTGAAGGATGCCTTCTTTTGCCTCCCTCTCCATGAAGCCAGCCAGAAAATCTTTGCATTTGATTGGACAAGCCCTAAGAGTGGGCGTAAAACACAGCTCACATGGACAAGGTTGCCTCTGGGATTTAAGAACTCACCCGCCTTGTTCGGAGAACCACTTGCAAAGGACTTGGAGACCTGGGAAGCCCCATCAGGAGAAGGAAGGCTGTTGCAGTATGTAGATGACCTCCTCATAGCCACCCAGACAGAAGAAGCATGTGGGGCCTGGACGAGGATTGCCCTGGGAATACTAGCACAGGACCTGGGCCCATATCGAAGGGCAGTTGCTTATTTTTCTAAGCAGCTGGATGCTGCCACCAAGGGATGGCCAGGATGCCTCAGAGCCGTTGCATCAATGGTGCTAAATATCCAGGAAGCACGCAAGTTCACCTTGGGACAGAAAATAACTGTGCTAGTGTCTCACACAGTGTCCACAGTGCTGGAAGTGAAAGGCGGTCACTGGCTTTCCCCACAAAGGTTCCTGAAATCAGCAGAAACCAAGGGGAGCCAGTACACCATGACTGCCTGGAGACCATCGAAGCTACCTACTCCAGCTGTCTAGATCTGAAGGACACTCCTTTTGATGATGTGGAAATATGGGAGCAGCTACGCCATCAGCAGAAAACAACATGCTGAGTATGCAGCTACCACTTGCAAAGACGTAATAGAATCTGGACCTTTGCCAACAGATACCTCTGCACAAAAGGCTGAGATAATTGCTCTGACCTGTGCCTTTGAAAAAGCAAAAGGAAGGAAAATAAACATCTATACGGACTCAAGATACGTATTTGGGGTTGTACATGTACATGGAGCCATCTGGAAAGAAAGAGGACTGTTGAACTTGCCAGAAAAAAAAAATCAAACATGCAAAAGAAATAATGAGATGTACATTAAGGCACACCAGAAGGTGAGCTCAGAATTGGAGGAAGGAAATGATCTGGCGGACAGAGAGGCAAAAGAAGCAGCAGAAAATGAGGTAGCAACTGAAGGAGCCCTGATTCCAGATGGGCAGATTCCCCTTGAAGTTAAGCCTGTATATAACAGAAAGGATAGAAAATTAATCGAAAGTCAAAAGGGAAAATATAACCAAGAGGGATGGGCTATTACCAAAGAAGGGAAGGGGAAGCTAGTCATCCCCTCCAATTTATTGTGGTCCCCGGTAAAGGAAAAACACCAGAAGACACATTGAGGAATAGATGCCTTGTATAACTATCTAATTTGAAAAATTATTGCCAAGACTTATATGCTACTATCACTCAAATAACAATGTGGTATTCGTCTCCAGAATAACCCCAAAAATGCCCCCAAACCAAAACTGGGTCAAATTGGAAAAGGCCATGGGCCTGGGCAACAGTGGCAACTTGACTTTTCTGAACTTCCAAGAAAAGGGGGGTGTCAATATTTACTGGTGTTAACAGATACCTTTTCAGGATGGCCAGAGTCTTTCCCTAGTAGGACTGGCAAAGCCCAAGAGGTCTCCTGTAGAGAAAACTTTGAAACCACAGTGGGAAGGACTATACCAGGTGCTCCTTACTACCTTCACCGCAATTAAGATCAAAGAACAGAGTGCCTGGATTCACCATTCTCGAGTGAAGAAAGCTCCAGAAGCCCCCTGGAAAGTAATGCCGGGTGATGGTGAACTGAAACTAAAGCTTAGTCAAGCAAAATGAGGACATTACGGTCGTGAGTATTTAGTAATATAATTAGCAGAAATCTAGTTAACAGAATTGTTTTATTTTTGTGGCTTATAGACGTAATTGTGATTCAAGAATTGGAAGGTCCCTCTATGACAATAGAGAATGGTGAGTGGCCTTGGTCCGAAGCCTTAACAACGGAGGATAAGAGTATTAATGGAAAGTTAGAAGCTGTGGTTATTTGACAAACAAATGATGACCATTTACATACATTATCAGAATGGCAAAAATTAGGGGAAGAGTGGACACACCAAAGAACCATAGGGGACAAAATTAAAATAGGGTGCCCAATGATTAATGGAACGACCCACGAGAAAGTAACGGGGATTTCAGTAAAAACCATTTCCAAAAGTGGCCAATAAGAAGGTTGTATCCACCCAGGTAAATTAGATTGTTGGTATAATTTTATATTAACACAGACTGTAGTAATTAGCTGTTTTTGGCTGGACGATATGGTCACAAAAGCAAGCACACCTCAGGGGCAGGACACAAAGAGACTTAGCTGGAATGCTAGGAACAGGATTAGGAGTTTTAAATCAAATTGATTCAGAAATATTAATGAATAAGCTGGCCACAGCAACAAGTGATTTGACAAAACTAAAACAGCCCCTACAATCATCCTTATTGGCATTGGGAACTAGCCAATGGCAAGTTTCAAAGGTGTTACTGAGATGGGAAAAGGCTGAAGACCAAGACCACAAACTAATAATAGATGCACTTAGTATGGTTCAAGATATCGTATCTTTAGCCCTTAGTTGTATACAAGCACAGTTACAGATGCAGGCAACAGCTGCCTTGATCATTAGGGAAGGAAATGAAGGCATTTTCCTGGCTGAAGTCCGAAAGGCTGTTTGGGATAATGCCAATGATTTTGAGAAGAAATTCCAATCTTGTTGGACTCTGGTAAATTTTACTTATGATCCCATTGTTAACATGGCTACTGCCTTTGTGCTTACTATAAGTAATGCCACAGTTTATGTTATCCACCCCATCACTGCACTAGGATTAAACCATGAGGAGACAGTGCTCTATCCTTCGGAGCATAGAACATGGGCATGGATGGGGAATGGGAAATGGCAGCCTGTAAATCTGGAATCATGTGTTACCCGGGAACAACAAGGATTTATTTGTGAAAGCAACACAATTGATGCTCAGGATGTATATCTTGACGCTGAGCAAGGTGTTTGCCACTTTGAAATTCATCCAAATACTAGTCAAAAGACTGTGCTTATATATAGTGGTCAAGGCTGTGTGTGTGTTTAAGAACTGCTTGTGCTTTTGTAGAGGTAGATAAGGTGTTGTGGTTTAACCCGGCCGGCAGCTAAACACCACACAGCCGTTCACTCACCCTCCCCTCTCCCTCTCTGGGATGGGGGAGAGAAACGAGAAAAAAAAACTGAAACCTATGGGTTGAGATAGAGACAGTTTATTAGGACAGGAAAATAAAATAATAATAATAATAATATGTACAAAACAAGTGATGCACAATGCAATTGCTAACCACCCGCTGACCGATGCCCAGCCTATCCCAATCAGCTGCCCCCCCCACCCCTGCTAGCCACCCCATGTGTAGAGGGGACCCTTCCTTTGAACATCCAGCCCAGTACTGGCAGTCGGGGTGCCAGGAGGAGCTGCGCTTCAGTACCAACCACTTCCAAAGCAGATCAAACTCCTTCATATGCTGCCAATATCTCCTTTTCAGTTGGTGTGTAGTGAGCCTCAGATCCTCTGTATCCCCGACTCCAAAACCCTAGGGGTCGACCTCGAGTTTCCCCAGGCTCTTTCTGCCAGAGGCTCCAG
>NW_023306045.1:0-1408 GCF_011077185.1 Oxyura jamaicensis
ATCCAGGCCCTTTCTGGGGGAAGGAGAGGTGTCTTGTGCAAGGATACGATCCTAGAGACACCGCTATGGCCCACCCGGGCTTTCCTTTAGCTTCTCCTCTGTGGCCCTGAAACACAGTGCGCATATGTGTGGAAACCAGATTTTTCACCACTGACATCATCGCAGAAAGCCATCAGGTAAGGAGGGCAGTCATGCCATCTCCCTACCTTACACTCTCTTGTGCCTGCCACAAAGATTGGCATATTGCTTGAAAAAAATGCCAGAAAGAATCTTCTCCATCTGGTAGTGTTAGGGTTAAGAAACAATTTTTGATAATGAGATGGGAGATTCATAGCTAAATATTATCATGTATATAATAAAGGAAAACATAAATAAATGATAGAAGGTTGGAGGAGTGACAAGATGGACCTTGAGAGATAGAACAGGAACAATTTGAGCCTTGTTAGGAAGATAAGATGGATAAGGTGGGTTAGGACTGAAGCCAAGAACTAATGAAAGTCAAGAACTGAAAAGGAGCATGCGCCAAGGAGAAGAGGTGAAAAGTTTAACCCTGAGGATGACTCCTTACTTCATCTGGAAGACCCCCGGGACGACCACCAGAGAGCACCACGCATGTGCAAATGGGAGGAGAGATAATTAGCATACGAAGCGAGGCTGATGACGCAGCTGATTAGTGAGCCTACCAGGGGTGCTGCCCCGTTAGACCGTCTCTTCACAGAGAAGGACTGGTGGAGGATGTGATTGTCGGGAGCTGTCTTGGGCAGAGTGACCACGAAATGGTGGAGTTCACTATTCTTGGCGAGGCCAGGAAGGGAACCAGTAAGACCACTGTACTGGACTTTCGGAGAGCTGACTTTGGGCTGCTCAGGACACTGGTTGGTAGAGTCCCTTGGGAGGCGGTTCTGAAGGGCAGAGGGGTCCAGGAAGGCTGGGCGCTCTTCAAGAGGCAAATCCTAATGGCGCAGGAGCGGTCTGTTCCCATGTGCCCAAAGATGAGCCAGCGGGGAAGAAGACCAGCCTGGCTGAACAGAGAACTGTGGCTTGAGCTTAGGAGAAAAAAGAGGGTTTATAATCTTTGGAAAAGTGGGCAGGCCACTAGGGAGGACTATAAGGATGTAGCGAGGCTGTGCAGGGACAAAATTAGGAAGGCCAAAGCTCATCTGGAGCTCAATCTGGCTACTGCCGTTAAAGATAACAAAAAACGCTTTTATAAATACATCAACACAAAAAGGAGGACAAAGGAGAATCTCCATCCTTTACTGGATGCAGGGGGAAACTTAGTTACAAGAGATGAGGAAAAGGCAGAGGTGCTCAATGCCTTCTTTGCCTCAGTCTTTAGCGGCAATACCGGTTGTTCTCTGGATTCCCAGTACCCTGAGCTGGTGGAAGGGGATGGGGAGCAGGATGT
>NW_023306046.1:0-1204 GCF_011077185.1 Oxyura jamaicensis
GTGCCCCCCAGTAATGCCAGTGGACCTTCAGCACTCTTCCAGCGCCCCCCAGGGTTGCTCAGAGGTCCCCAGCACTCTCCCAGTGCCACCCAGTAACGCCCAGTGACCTCCTCTAGGCATTACTGGGAGAATAATGAGGGGCTCTAGACAGCAACATGGGGCACTGGGATGTTATTGGGGGGCTCTATGCAGTACTGGGGGGTACTGGGAGAGTACTGGGGTGCTCTAGCTACTTCTAGGTGGGTACTGGTGGCTCAGGGAAGCACTGGGAAGGTACTGGGTGGTCTCCAGCCAGCGCTGGGGGTTACTGGGAGGGTACTGGTGACCTCTGGGCAGAACTGGGGGACACTGGGAGGGAGCAGGGGGGATCTCTAGGCATTACCAGAGGGCACTGGGAGGGTACTGGGGGGCTCCAGGCAGCACTGGGGGGTCACTGAACGAGTACTGGGCGGCTCTGGGCATTACTGGGAGACACTGGGAGGGTACTGGTGACCTCTAAACAGCACTGGGGACACTGGGGGCTTACTGGGGGTGGCTCTGGCAGCAATGAGTGGAACTGGGAGGGTATTGGGGTGCTATAGGCAGCACTGGGAGGGTGCTGGGGGTCTCTAGGCAGTACTGGGAGGGTAATGGGGAGCTCAGGGCATTCCTGGGGGTGGTGAGAGGGGGACTGGGGGATCTCCAGGCGTCACTGGGCAGCACTGGGAGAGTGCTGAAGGTCCATAGGCATTACTGGGGGACACTGGGAGGATGCTGGGGTGCTCTGAGCAATACTGGGGGGCACTGGGAGAGAACTAGGGGCAATCAGGAGAGAACTAGGGAGCACTGGGAGGGAACTGGGGGTCTCCTGTCATTACTGGGGGGCACTGGGAGAGAACTGGCGGCAATCAGGAGAGAACTAGGGAGCACTGGGAGGGAACTGGGGGTCTCCTGTCATTACTGGGGGGCACTGGGAGGGAACTGGGGGGCACTCAGGTCAACACTGGGGGGGCACTGGGAGTGAACTGGGTGTCTCCAGGCATTACCGGGGGGCACTGGGAGGGAACTGGGGGGCACTCAGGTAAGCACTGGGGGGGCACTGGGAGTGAATTGGGGGGGGGGGGTCTCCGCTCCCCGCTCCCCGGTGCCCAGCGCGGCCCCGCCCCTGCCCCGCCCCCCTCCCCTCGCCCCCCCCCCCCCCCCCCCCCCCCCCCCCCCCCCCCCC
>NW_023306047.1:0-1259 GCF_011077185.1 Oxyura jamaicensis
TGTGTGGGCTGCTGCAGGGAAAGGTGACTCCATCCCAGACAGACCCAGCACAACCTCCACCCCTTATTCCATAACATTTGTGTCACACTCAGGTCCCCATAGTTTAGTATATAGATATTTCATCACCATTATTCTCTGTCTATTAAAGTGTTTATACATCTGTACTTTTCATTCCACAAGCTTTTCCCAAAAATGTTCATAAAAGCTGTTGATGGTTTCAGCTTCATCTGTCAAAATGGTCACTCAGGGCAGGCAAAGTTGATTTTCTTGACACCAGCACCAGCTTAGCTCATGTCACTGTTGCATTTGCCCGGTTCCTTGTGAAGTTGACCTGTCATTGGTTCTGCAATGTCCTCCTGCAACACATAACTTGGATTACAGATTAATTTTCTCTCAAGGTTAAATCTCCTTGAGGCACACACCTGATATCCCCATCCTTCTGCATTACCCACCAGGTATACCCTGGTCCTTGGGCAAAGACAATCCCACAAGTGGGTTTGCCTTTTCCCATGGCAGGAGTAACCCACACCGCCTTCCCCATCCACTTCCCTACATGCACTACGGGGACTTTAGCTTCTCCCACAGTGTGTAGGGGTTTTGTTTCAGCAGGACCAGGACGGCTTTCAGACCCCCTGTTGTTAACTAGCCAAGTGGCCTCTGGTAGATTCATGTCCCAATGTTTCCACGTCCCAGCACCCAATGCTCGTAACATAGTTTTTAACAATCCATTGTATCTCTCAACCTTCCCAGAAGCTTGTGGGTGATAAGGGATGTGATACACCCACTCAATGCCATGTCTCTTGGCCCAGGAGGTGACTAAATTGTTTCGAAAGTGACTCCCATTGTCAGATTCAATTCTTTCTGGTGTACCATGTCGCCACAGCACTTGTCTTTCCAGGCCCAAGATAGTGTTTCGGGCGGTGGCATGGTTTACTGGGTATGTTTCGAGCCACCCAGTTGTTGCTTCTACCATGGTTAGTATGTAACGTTTGCCTTGGCGGGTTTGTGGGAGTGGTCCGATGTAGTCAATCTGCCAGGCTTCACCATATCGAAATCCAAGCCATCTCCCCCTGTTCCAGGGAGACTTTATCCTCATGGCTCGTTTGATTGCAGCACGTCTCACACTCATGGGTAACCTGTGTGATGGCCTCCATGGTCAGGTCCACCCCTCGATCACGAGCCCATCTGTATGTGGCATCCCTCCCTAGATGCCCTGATGTTTCATGGGCCCATCGAGCTACAAACAGCTCACCCTTACG
>NW_023306048.1:0-5153 GCF_011077185.1 Oxyura jamaicensis
ACCAGCTACTAGGAGGGAAAATAACTGTCCTAACTGAAACCAGGACAGTAGGTCAAATAAAATTGTACATATATGGTATAGAAGTGCATCAAGTAGGCTGTGAACCTGTAGTACTCAGCCAATGAGGAAACGGGAGAAATCAGGTGTCGGGTAACAGGGAATATAAGGTTATGATAAACTTTTACTTTGCGCTCCTTCTTGCAGGACGCCTGCCATTGCAATCATGAATAAAATAGCTTCACAGTTAAAAGATCCTGTCTGAAGAAAATTACTGAGATTTTTCTCACACAGTCTCATTTCAAGTACCTCCAGCAATTCGGTCACTAAGACATTACCTATAATAACACAGCTTACAAGAACCTTTTAGTAGCTCTTTCTTTCTTTCTTTCTTTCTTTCTTTATTTATTTATTTATTTATTTATTTATTTTGTAAATCCTCTCCTGCTTATTCCTGTTTGTCTTCCTCTGATTTTCTCCATATCTCTTTATCATACACCATGTTAATCAATACCTATCAAACCAAGTGTCCTGGTTTTGGCTAGGATAGAGTTAATTTTTTTCATAATAGCTGGTAGAGTGCTAAGTTTTGGATTTAGTATGCGGATAATGTTGATAATGCTGATGTTTTAATTGTTGCAGAGCAGTGCTTACACAGTCAAGCACTCATGGCATATGGGTCAGTTTCTCATATGCCATGCCAGCGAGGAGGTGATGTAGAAGAAGCTGGGAGGGGACGGAACCAGGACAGCTGACCCAAACTGGCCAAAGGGGTATTCCATACCATGTGATGTCGTGCTGAGAAATTAATATGGGGTGCCTGGCTGGAGTGTAGGGGGGACTACTGCTTGGGGACAGGCTAGGCGTCGGTCATCAAGTGGTGAGCAATTGCATTGTGCATCACTTGCTTTGTACATATTATTCTCTTCCTTTTCTGTCCTATTAAACTGTCTTTATCTCAACCCACAACCTTTTATCCCCCCCCCCCCCCCAGTTCTCTTCCTCATCATCCCACTGCAGGGAGAGAGATGATTGAACTCTCCATCATCTTTGAAAGGTCATGGAGAACAGGGGAGGTGCCTAAGGACTGGAAGAAAGCCAGTGTCACTCTAGACTTTAAAAAGAGGAAGAAGGAGGACCCAGGCAACTACAGGCCAGTCAGCCTCACCTACATCCATGGAAAGGTGATGGAACAGCTCATCCTGGAGGTCATCTCTAAACATGTGGAGGATAAGAGGGTGATCGGGAATGGTCAGCATGGATTCACCAAGGGGAAATCATGATTAACCAATCTGATATCCTTCTATGATAAGATGACCAGCTGGGTAGCTGAGGGGACAGCAGTGTCCCCCAGGGGTCAGTACTGGGTCCAGTCCTGTTCAACTTATTCATCAATGACCTGGACGATGGAATGGAGTGCACCCTCAGCAAGTTTGCTGATGACACAAAGCTCGGAGGAATGTCTGATACCCCAGAGGGCTGTGCTGCCATTCACAGGGACCTTGATAGGCTGGAGGGTTGGGCTGAGAGGAACCTCATGAAGCTGAGGAACCTCATTCTGTGATTATTATCTACTATCAGTACTGTAAAAAACTTGAAGATGGTGGAAGCTTCTTGCTTCCAAAAAAAGTTTTCCAAGTTATTCTACAAGTTTTTCCTCAGAGCTTTGACTTTGCTTTATAGCTTCCCACCTGCTTGATAGACTTTAAGCTCTTAAATTTTCTTTGGAAATAGTTTCCACTTTTCTAGAATTTGTCTAACCCCAGTACAACACTTTATACTACTGTTTAAATCAGAAGCACCAGAAAAGCTAGCACAATTAGTCTCTTCTGATATGGCATCTAAAGGATTGCAAACTCTACTAAGTAGTTACTTCTGAACTACAGTAGCTATATCTACAACCGTTCATGAACATTATTGAACCCTTATTTAAAATCACTTGCTGAAATTAGTGCATGGTGCAAGAAAAAGTAGAGAGAAGAGTTTCTAAGAGAATCAGAGGTAGTAAGGAAATGGTAAGAAAAATCAGGTATCTGTCTCAACATTGTTTGTTATTTTTTCATAGAATCAAAATGGCTTATGTTGGAAGGGACCTTAAAGATCATCTAACTTCACCCTCCCTGCCACAGGCAGGGACACCTCCCACTAGATCAGGTTGGCCAAGGCCCCATCCATCTTGGCTTTGAACACCTCTAGGGATGGGACATGCACAACTTCTCTGGACAACCTGTTCCAGTGCCTCACTACCCTCAGTGAAGAATTTCTCCCTAATGTCTATTTTAAATCTATACTCTTTTCATTTAAAGCCATTCCCCCTTGTCCTATCATTATCTACACAAGTATAGAGTCCTTCTCCATCTTTTTTATAAGACTCCTTTAAGTATTGAAAGGCCACGATGAGGTCTCCCTGGAGCCTTCTTTTCTGTAGGCTGAACAGCCCCAGCTCTCTCAGCTTTTCTTCGTAGGAGAGGTGCTCCAGCCCCTTAATCATCTTTGTGGCTCTCCTCTGGACTCACTCTAACAGATCCGCATCTTGTGCCAGGGGCCCCAAACCTGGATGTAGTACTCCATGTGGGGCTTCACAAGGGTAGAGTAGAGGGGGACAATAACCTCCCCCTCCTTGCTAGCCACTTCTCTTTTGATGCAGCCCAGAATGCAGTTCGCCTTCTGGGCTACAAGCGCACACTGCTGGCTCATGTTGACCTTTTCGTCCACCAGAACCCCCAAGTCCTTCTCTGCAGGGCTGCTTTCAATAAGTTCTTCACCCAGTCTGTACCCATGCCTGGGATTGCCCCGACCCAGGTGTAGCACCTTGCACTTGGACTTGTTGAACCTCATTCGATTCACATGGGCCCACTTCTCCAGTCTGTCCAGGTCCCTTTGAGTGGCAACTCTTCCTTCTTTGGTATTAACTGTACCACTCAGCTTAGTGTCATTTACAAACTTGCTGAGGGTGCACTCAGCCCTATCGTCTATGTCACTGATGAAGATATTAAAAAGCACCGGTCCAAGACAGACCCCTGAGGGACACTGCTCATCACAGTCCTCCTCTTGGACACAGAGCCCTTGACCACCACTCCCTGGGTGTGGCCATCAAGACAATTCCTTATCCACCAGATGGTCCACCCTTCAAAGCCATATCTTTCCAATTTACAGATTTGGATGTCGTGTTGGACCGTGTCAAAAGCCTTACAGAAGTCCAAGTAGATGACATTGGTCAGTCTTCCCTTGTCAACTGATGCAGTCATTCCATCATAGAAGGCCGCCAGATTGGTCAGGCATGATTTGCCCTTGGTGATGCCATGCTGGCTGTCCCAGATCATCTCTTTGTCCTTCATGTGCGTTCACGTTGCCTCCAGGAGGATCTTTTCCATGATGTTCCCAGGCACAGAGGTGCGGCTCACCGGTCTGTAGTTCCCCAGATCCTCCTTTCTACCCTTTTAAAAAATGGGAGCGATGTTTCCCTTTTTCCAATCACCAGGGACTTCTCCTGACTGCCATGATTTTTCATATATGATGGAAAGTGGCTTGGCAACTACATCAGTCAATTACCTCAGGACCCTGGGATGCATGTAATCGGGGCCCATAGACTTATACCTGTTTAGTTTAGGTGGTCTTGAACCTGCTCTTCACTTACAGTGGGTGGGACTTTTCTCCCCCAGCCTCTATCTACGGGTTCAGGGAAATACAATACAGCCCAGAGGAAGCAGTCTAGGAGGTTCCTGGAGTGCATGTGTGAGAAACTAAGTTGTGTTTTTGCAGTAGAGAACTAATTTTCTGTATTCAAAGGTAGCTGTGTAGTCATAACAAGGTTAAAAACTCATGTGTTGAGATAAAGACAGTTTAATAGCATAGAAAAGGAAGGGAAAATAATAATTATTATGATAAAAGAAAATACAACATACAAAACAAGTGATGAACAATACAATTGCTGACACCACATGCTGACCAATGCCCAGTCATACCCTGAACAGCACTTGGGGACCCCAAGACAACTCCCCTCATTTTTATTGTTCAGCATGACGTCATATGGTATGTAATATCCTTTTGGCCAGTTTGGTCAGCTGTCCTGATTCTGTCCCCTCCCAGCTTCTTGTGCACTCAGTCTCCTTGCTGAGAGGGAAATATGAGAAACTTAAAAGGCCTCAACTCAGTGTAGCACAGCTTAGCAACAATTAAAATATCACTGTGTTATCAGCATTCTTCTCATCCTAAATCCAAAACACAGCACCACACCAGCTATTAGGAAGAAAATTAACTCTGTCCCAGCTGAAACCAGGACAATATCCACCCCTTATACCATACCCTCTACATCATACTCAGGTCCCACGCTTTCCAATACATGCCAATTAATATCCACCACCTTTCCTGTCTTTGATATATACACACAGATACCATTCCCTTAGTCTATGGGCCATCCCTCTAAAAAGTCTGTTGAGTTAATTTAGTACATGACTTTGGGCTATGTATGTCATCACAGTCCTTCAAGGCAGGAGAGATTGTGTGTGGTGTTGGATTGTTGCATGCTGAAGCCAGCTATGGTTCCACCACCACTGCACTTGCCCGGTTCTGTCAAAATTCATTTTTTATTAATCTGGGTCATTCTTACAGTAATACCATTGATATGGCAATATATAGCAACAATAGTAGTGATGACATACAGTATTCTATAGCAATTACACAATAAAACTCAAATCACAGACAATTCACACTAAAAATCAAATTTCCTTGAGGTATAGATTGGACTTCCCTTTCCTTCCGCTTTCTCCACTAAAAGCACTAAGGTCCTTGAGCTAAAGCAATCCCATGGATGGATTTGCCTTTGTCTGAGGCAGGAACAACCCAAACTGTCTTCCCCAGGATGCTCTTTCTGTGCACTACAGGGTCTTAATCCCTTTCTGTGAGATCCCTTTCTAGGTAAAAGATTTGATTGGGCAGGACTAGTTTGGTTGACAGATCTCCTAGCACTGACTAACCAGGTGGCCTTTGCCAAATGTGCATCCCAATGTTTGAATGTCCCAACACACATTGCCTTCAGTGTAGTCTTTAACAGTCCATTATATCGCTTGATTTTCCCACAGGCTGGTGCAGGATATTGGATGTGATATACTGTTGTGGTTTAACCCAGCTGGCAGCTAAACACCACACAGCCGTTC
>NW_023306049.1:0-4328 GCF_011077185.1 Oxyura jamaicensis
AAAAAAAAAAAGGTGTGTATTTGCCGTAGTTGTTTGTAATAAATCATCGCCTCATTTGCTGAGGCGATCGGCTCCGGGGCAGACGTGTTCTGCAGCGGAGCAGGGGACCGAGGCGGGCAGGGCTTTTTGCCCGGCATCGAGGCCACTCGGGGGAGCCGCCGGGACCCGGCTGTCCTCGCGAGGGAGGCTGACGAGGCGAGGGCGGAGCCAGCAGCGCCCCCTCCCAGGCTGTTTAAAAGCTGCCCCTAGGGAGCAGGACGGGCAAACAGGGCGTGGCACGTCGAAGGGCGTGGCAGTTTGCGCGGGCAGGGCGAGCGTGGGGCTCATCGTCGCTCTTTTGCAGCTGCCTCTCCCTTCGGTGCTTGTAACCCGCTTGCGTAGAACCTGACCATGGTATCGACTAGGCAGAAAACCGTGGCCTCCGCATCTCGTGAGGCATCTCCAGCCACGGTCACCAGTGTGGCTACTCAGACGGAGGGCTCGGGGAAACACGCAGCCGTCCAGGTCCTGGGCTGCAGAGTGTGCCCCAGCCTTCTGTCAGTCTCTGACAGCAGTGGTGGGTATGCCTGTGGGAGGTGTGCCCAGGTTGAAGAACTGCTCAGCCAGGTAGCGGAGCTCCGGGAGGAGGTGAACAGGCTCAGGAGCATCAGGGAATCAGAGAGGGAAATTGACTGGTGGAGGTGCGCTCTACCCTCTCTGAGGCAGGCTCACGAGACTGCCACGGCACAGGCGTCTCCTGTTACGCAGAAGACAGAGGTTCGCTCCTCCAGCCAGGCAGCGGGAGGAGACCTAGATCAAGGGGGGGAATGGAGGCAGGTGCCTATTCGGGGTGGTAGGCGAGCCCTCTCTCTGCCCACCTCACCTTCTCATCTACCCTTAAATAATCGATATGAAGGACTAGAGCAAGACAATCTAAATGACAAAGTAGACAAACACCCGTCCCAGTTGGAGGGGGCGCCTAAGACAATGCGACCTACACGTCGCATTGCCACATCATCCTTCAAAAAAGAAAGAAGGGCTATTGTTATGGGGGGCTCCCTCCTGAAAGGGACAGAGGGACCGATATGCCGACCGGACCCAACCCGCAGAGAAGTCTGTTGCCTCCCTGGGGCTCGGGTGAGAGACTTTGCCAAGAAAGTCAAGCGCCTGGTACGGCCCACTGACTACTACCCGCTACTGGTCTTTCAGGCTGGTAGCGATGAAGTAGCAACGAGAAGTCCGAAGGCGATCAAAAGAGACTTTAGGGATTTGGGGCGACTACTTAGAGGATCAGGGGCGCAGGTGGTGTTTGCCTCTGTCCTTCCGATAGGGGGGATCGAAGCTGAAAGACGTACTGTTCACATAAACTCGTGGCTTCGAGACTGGTGTGACCGGCAGAATTTTGGTTTCTTTGATCATGGGAAGGTCTATGCTACACCGGGCCTGATGGCACCGGATGGGATGCGCCTCTCTCGGAGAGGGGTAAGGATCTTAGGTCAGGAGTTGGCAGGGCTGATAGATAGGGCTTTAAACTAGAGTCGAAGGGGGAAGGGGCTAAAACCAGGCGAGCCGGTGAAGACCTAAGGGATGGTACGCTAGAATCAGAGGGGCTGTGTGCCAGTGGGGTCCTTTGGTCAGATCCACAAGGTGCTGAGTGTAAGGAGACGCACCTGAAGTGCTTTTACACAAACGCACGCAGTATGAGGAATAAAATAGATGAGCTAGAAGTCCTGGCCCAGTCCCGCAACTACGACATCATCGCCATAAGCGAAACCTGGTGGGATGAGTCCTGTGACTGGGGTGTTGCGATAGATGGTTACAGGCTCTTCAGGAGGGACAGGCAGGGTAGGCGAGGTGGTGGGGTGGCGATGTATGTGAAGCAGGGGCTGGACTGTGTGGAACTTCAGGTTGGCGATGGCAAAGTTGAGAGCCTCTGGGTAAGGATCAAGGGACGAACGAATAAAGGGGATGTAGTTGTGGGAGTCTATTACAGACCGCCTGGCCAGGATGATAGCGCCGATAAATTATTCTTTACAGAACTAAGAGAGGCCTCGAGATTAACTCCCCTTGTCCTTATGGGGGACTTCAACTTGCCGGACGTTAACTGGGAGTGCCACACGTCTGACACGAGCAAGTCCAGGAGGTTCATGAAGCACCTAGATGATAACTTCTTGGTACAGGTGCTAACGGAGCCAACTAGGAAAGGTGCCCTCCTAGACCTGTTGCTAGAAAACAGAGAGGGTCTGGTGGGAGATGTGGTGATTGGTGGCCGCCTCGGTCATAGCGACCATGAAGTGGTTGAGTTCAACATTTATGGTGACAGAAGGAAAAGCGCCACCAAAACCTCATCCCTAGATATGGGGAAAGCGGACTTCAGGCTGCTCAGGGAACTAGTCAGTAAGGTCCCCTGGGAAACTGCTCTTGAAGGCCTCGATGTCCACCAGTGCTGGTCACTCTTTAAGCGATGCCTCCTAGAAGCACAAGATAAGGCAATTCCAAAATATCGCAAGTCAGGCAGGCGGGGCAGGAAGCCGGCGTGGCTGACCAGGAACATTCTAATGGAGATTAGGCGGAAACAGAGAGTGTTTCGCTACTGGAAGGAGGGCCAGGCGTCATGGAAAGAATACAGGGATGCTGTTCGTGTTTGTAGGGAGAAAGTTCGAGTGGCCAAAGCACAGCTAGAGTTGAAGCTGGCTGTGTCTGTGAGAGAAAATAAAAAGGGTTTTTTTAGATATGTAAATGGAAAAAGGAGAACTAAAGAAAACATAGGGCCGCTCCTTGATAGGGAAGGTCTCCTCACAGACGATGACGTAGGCAAAGCAGAGACGCTTAACGCCTTCTTTGCCTCTGTCTTCAATGCCGATGATGGGCTTCGGGACCCAGGGTGCCCTGAGCTGGAGGACCGGGACGGTGGGGATGACAAACTCCCAACTGACCCTGAACGTGTGCGGGATTTGCTACTCCACCTGGATCCCTACAAGTCCATGGGTCCGGATGGGATTCATCCCCGGGTGCTGAAAGAGCTGGCGGACGTCATCGCGGAACCTCTATCAATTATTTTTCAACGATCCTGGGAATTTGGAGAGGTCCCAGTAGACTGGAAGCTGGCAAATGTTGTGCCAATTTTCAAGAAGGGTCAGAAAGAAGACCCTAGCAATTACAGGCCTGTCAGTCTCACGTCAGTGCCTGGTAAAATCATGGAGAAGTTGGTTCTCGGACTTATTGAGGCGCACCTGGGGGACAAAGCAGTCATTGGTCCCAGCCAGCATGGGTTTGTGAAGGGTAGGTCCTGCCTAACTAACCTGATTTCCTTTTATGATAAGATCACCCGTATGGTGGACCAAGGGAAACCAGCTGATGTGATTTTTTTGGACTTCAGCAAGGCTTTTGACACGGTTTCCCATAGGATCCTACTGGACAAAATGTCCACCATACAGCTAAATAAAAACATCATACGATGGGTGAGCAATTGGCTAACGGGCAGGGCCCAAAGGGTTATGGTAAATGGAGCTGCGTCAGGCTGGCGGGCGGTCACCAGTGGGGTCCCTCAAGGCTCCATTTTAGGGCCGGTACTTTTCAATATTTTTATAAATGATCTGGATGTAGGAATAGAGGGTATTTTGAGCAAGTTTGCTGATGACACCAAACTTGGAGGAGTTGTGGACTCAAATGAGGGCGTAAAGGCCTTGCAGAGGGATCTGGACAGGTTGGAGAGCTGGGCGATCACCAACCGCATGAAGTTCAATAAGAGCAAGTGCCGGGTCCTGCACCTGGGACGGGGAAACCCTGGCTGCATGTACAGACTGGGCGATGAGACGCTGGAGAGCAGCCTAGAAGAGAGGGATCTGGGGGTCGTGGTAGACAGCAAGTTGAATATGAGCCAGCAGTGTGCCCTGGCAGCCAGGAGGGCCAACCGTGTCCTGGGGTGCATCAAGCACGGCATCGCTAGTAGGTCAAGGGAGGTGATTGTCCCGCTCTACTCTGCGCTGGTGCGGCCTCACCTCGAGTACTGTGTGCAGTTCTGGGCACCACAGTATAAAAAGGACATGAAACTGTTGGAGAGTGTCCAGAGGAGGGCTACAAAGATGGTGAAAGGCCTGGAGGGGAAGACGTACGAGGAACGGCTGAGGTCACTGGGCCTGTTCAGCCTGGAGAAGAGGAGGCTGAGGGGAGACCTCATCGCAGTCTACAACTTCCTCGTAAGGGGTTGTCAAGAGGCAGGAGACCTTTTCTCCATTAACACTAGTGACAGGACCCGCGGGAACGGGGTTAAGCTGAGGCAGGGGAAATTTAGGCTGGACGTCAGGAGGGGGTTCTTCACAGAGAGGGTGGTTGCACACTGGAACAGG
>NW_023306050.1:0-2153 GCF_011077185.1 Oxyura jamaicensis
TGGATGAGGGAAAGGCTGTGGATGTGGTCTACCTTGACTTCAGCAAGGCTTTTGACACCGTTTCTTGTTTAAATATTAAGTTGGTGTTTTGAGCCTGCAAAATTTAATATTGGCTCTAAAACTCTGCTTTCATAAGTACCATTTGTTATACCACTATATTTCTGATGTTTGCATAATCATAGAAGGACCTCAAAACTTGAATACACAGACTGAAATAAAAGCTGAGAGCCTTGAATATGTCAGTGTGCTATATAGTGGCCTTTGAGGACTGTCATGATAGCCCTTTTACATTACATTACCAAGTTAATGTTTTAGTCCTAAATTTTCAGGACCCCTTAGTACAGAAGAAAGCTTTATACAATTACTGATGTGAATTTCTCTAAAAATGTATATTTTTGTGTCCAGTTGTATTATTCAAGTGTTCCTTTGTATCAATTTATGTATGCTTCTGTTGTGGTTTAACCTGGCATGCAGCTAAACACCACACAGCCGTTTGCTCATCCTCCCCCGCCCCCATGGGATAGGGGAGAGAAACGAGAAAAACTGAAGCCTGTGGGTTGAGATAGAGACAGTTTATTGGGACAGAAAATAATAATAATGATGTGTACGGAGCGGGTGATGCACGGTGCCGTTGCTTGCTACCCGCTGACCGATGCCCAGCCTGTCCCCAGGTGGCTGGCCCCCCACCCCGGCTAGCCACCCCTATGCATTGTTTAGCATGATGTCAGATGGTATGGAATACCCCTTTGGCCAGTTTGGGTCTGCTGTCCTGGGTCTGTCCCCTCCCAGCTCTTGCTGCACCCAGCTCCTGCTGCACCCCCAGCCTGCCCACTGGCAGGACAGAGCGAGGAGCTGAAAAGTCCTTGGCTTAGTGTAAGCACTGCTCTGCAGCAATTAAAACATCAGTGTGTTATCAACATTAGTCTCATTCTAAATCCAAAACATAGCACTCTACCAGCTACTGGGAGGAAAAATAACTCTATCCTAACTAAACCAGGACAGCTTTTAAAACAAAGAAAGGAGAGTAGGGGTGTGAGCCCTAGGAAAAGATAGATAAAGTATGCTATGTTCTTAAATTTTTAAATCGATGGACGGAAGGTCCTTGCATCTGTCCGTGCAGGAGAAAAAGCGACAGACAGATCTAGGAGACAGATCTGGGAGAAACTCAGTTAAAGAAAGAGCACAAGTCATGGAAAAATAAATAAATAAATAAATAAATAAAAATGAAAAATTACAGCACCAATTACTGGGAAGGGCCCTACACTCTAATAACTTGGGGGCCGAGGCTGTGCTTGTGTTTTAACAGAAGCCAGTCCTAGATGGATGTCAGCACCATGGGTCTGTCCGGCCGTCTCATCATCTGCCTTAACATGATCACAGCACCCTCCTCTGCGGTTTGGACTCCAGCTCAAACAAAAAACAACGTCTGGGAATGTCCGGCTGGCATATGCAGGACCTACAAACAAGTACTCCAGGATTTGGAGGGGCAGCCAGAGCCCCCCCTGCCTGGGCAGCACTCAGTACCTGCCTCTCCCAGGGATGTGGTTACAAAGTTTGTTAAAGATAGAATTAGTATGCCTGGTAGTTTTTCTCTGTGTTTTAGTTTGTGTTAATCGTGCTTTCTTAATTTGTGTTAATCGTGCTTTTTATGTTAAAGAAGGGGGAGATGTGGGAGTGTGGCCATGGGGGTCGACAATCCCCATGGCTGGTGATAACATCAGGAATGTAAAGAGTTTGGAGGAGGGAACAAAGAGGGGTGATTCAGGAAATGCCTTGCTGTTTTGGGTTGCTTGTTCTCCGGAATGGTGGTAAAAATGTTATTAGAACACTTAATACCTAGATATGGGATAATCCAGTACATTGATTCTGATTATGTCAATCATTAGTCTTTCAGTGGGAATACCACACTCTGTGGTACCCACAAAGCTCGGAGAAAGTAGAAAGAATGAATCAAACAATAAAACAACAATTGGCTAAGTTAATGATCGAGACACAAATGCCCTGGATGAAATGCTTACCATTGGCACTTTTAAACATTAGAACTAAACCACACACTGAGACTGGATTATCACCATGTGAAATGTTATATGGCATGCCTTATTCTCAAGGGATGCCCTTAGGGAACAATGTAGTTGAGGATCGTAGTATCCAGA
>NW_023306051.1:0-5360 GCF_011077185.1 Oxyura jamaicensis
GGTTCATAGTAGCATCAATTGCAGCTCGATAGGCATAGGCCAGGCCCCAACATGCTACAGTGAGTTGTGTCACTTTGGAACTGCCAGAGTCATGACACTCTTTTTGCAAGCATTCTACCAGTTTTTTTAGGATTTTGCAGTTGTTCAGGGGTGAATCTCCAAAACATCGGAGGTGCCCACTACTCTAGCGACCTGCCCATATCCTCCCACACTCCCTGCCACTCACAATTATCCCGCCTCAGGACAGATCTCTGCATGAGATTTCTAAGTAGTTGTTTAACCTTAAACAAAACCTGAAGCACATTCAAGATACATAACAACAAGAACATGCTGGTCTGAGTATCCCAAGGATATTCAACATCCTGGAGAGCTATCGTAACTAGCTCGGGGGATAAGAGGGTGCTGAAGGAGAAAGGGAGAGTGAACAAGTAGGGAAAAATATCTTTCCCTGTCCCCTCCACAGACTGGCTCCCTGATGAAAAAAGGCAGTAGGAGTAATTGTTAATAGTTTCTGAGATATAGTTTCCAAAGTACAGAGTCGACAACAGTGCTGAGTACGAATACCAAGTTAGAGTCATGGCCAGATATTTCATCATATCATAAGCTATTGTTACAGAATCACAGAATCACAGAATTTCTAGGTTGGAAGAGACCTCAAGATCGTCAAGTCCAACCTCTGACCTAACACTAACAGTCCCCACTAAACCATATCCCTAAGCTCTACATCTAAACGTCTTTTAAAGACCTCCAGGGATGGTGACTCCACCACTTCCCTGGGCAGCCCGTTCCAGTGTCTAACAACCCGTTCGGTAAAGAAGTTCTTCCTAACATCCAACCTAAAACTCCCCTAGCGCAACTTAAGCCCATTCCCCCTCGTCCTGTCACCAGGCCCGTGGGAGAACAGACCAACCCCCACCTCGCTACAGCCTCCCTTGAGGTACCTGTAGAGAGCGATAAGGTCACCCCTGAGCCTCCTTTTCTCCAGGCTGAACAAGCCCAGCTCCCTCAGCCGCTCCTCGTAAGACTTGTTCTCCACGCCCCTCACCAGCTTCGTAGCCCTTCTCTGGACTCGCTCAAGCACCTCCATGTCCTTCTTGTAGCAAGGGGCCCAAAACTGAACACAGTACTCGAGGTGCGGCCACACCAGAGCCGAGTACAGGGGGACGATCACCTCCCTAGCCCTGCTGGCCACACTGTTTCTTATACAGGCCAGGATGCTGCTCTTAGCCTGTAGCTCTGCTTGGGGTTATTGCGCCCCAGGTGCAGGACCCGGCACTTGGCCTTGTTGAACTTCATACAGTTGGCCTCGGCCCATCGGTCCAGCCTCTCCAGATCCTCCTGCAGAGCCTTCCTACCCTCGAGCAGATCGACACATGCACCTAACTTGGTGTCACCTGCAAACTTACTGAGGGTGCACTCAATGCCCTCATCCAGATCATCAATGAAGATATTGAAGAGGACCGGCCCCAGCACCGAGCCCTGGGGAACGCCACTAGTGACCGGCCTCCAACTGGATTTGACTCCATTTACCACGACTCTTTGGGCCCGGCTATCCAGCCAGTTTCTAACCCAATGAAGCATGCGCCAGTCCAAGCCAAGAGCAGCCAGTTTCTTGAGGAGAATGCTGTGGGAAACGGTGTCAAAAGCCTTGCTGAAGTCAAGGTAGACCACATCCATAGCCTTTCCCTCGTCCACCCAGCGCGTCACTTTGTCATAGAAGGAGATCAGGTTCGTCAAGCAGGACCTGCCCTTCATAAACCCATGCTGACTGGGCCTGATCGCCTGCTTTCCCTGCAAGTGCTGCGTTATGACTCTCAAGATAATCTGCTCCATGAGCTTCCCTGGCACTGAGGTCAAACTGACAGGCCTGTAGTTTCCCGGGTCAGTCCTCCGGCCCTTCTTGTAGATGGGCGTCACATTTGCTAGCCGCCAGTCAACTGGGACCTCCCCCGATAGCCAGGACTGTTGATAAATGATGGTAAGCGGCTTGGCCAGCACCTCTGCCAGTTCTCTCAGTACCCTTGGGTGGATCCCATCCGGCCCCATCGACTTGTGCACATCCAAGTGCCGTACCAGGTCACCAACCATTTCTTATTGGATAGTGAGGGCCACAACACCGCACAGTACCATGACGATCTTAAACCAGGGCCCGGAAAGGATAAACAACACGACAGGGATCACATACAGAAAGTAACGTGCTATAAAACTCAGTTTGGAATACAGGCACAGCAGACTTGAGATTAAAGCAATCAACATTCTGATTGGATCTGTCGTTATCTCAACCCTTCGTGCCCCACGTTGGGCGCCAAAAGAGCTGTTGTGGTTTAACCCGGCCAGCAGCTAAACACCACACAGCCGTTCGCTCACCCTCCCCCCTCCCTCTCTGGGATGGGGGAGAGAAACCGGAAAGTGAAGCCTGTGGGTTGAGATAAAGACAGCTTATTAAGATAGAAAATAATAGTAATAATAATAATAATATGTACAAACAAGTGATGTACAATGCAATTGCTCACCACCCGCTGACCGATGCCCAGCCCAACCCCGAGCAGCCGGCCCCCCACACCGGCTAGCCACCCCTATATATTGTTTAGCATGACATCAGATGGTATGGAATACCCCTTTGGCCAGTTTGGGTCAGCTGTCCTGGGTCTGTCCCCTCCCAGCTCTTGCTGCACCCCCAGCCTGCCCGCTGGCAGGACGGAGCGAGAAGCTGAAAAGTCCTTGGCTTAGTGTAAGCACTGCTCTGCAGCAATTAAAACATCAGCATGTTATCAGCACTCTTCTCATCCTAATCCAAAACATAGCACCCTACCAGCTACTAGGAGGGAAAATAACTGTCCTAACTGAAACCAGGACAGGTGAACTAAAAAGAACTAAAAAAGTTTTCAGAGAAAGATTTTTTTTAATGGAATCAGGAGCCCCAAAGTCTGATGGAAAATGGATCCTCCCTGATGGGAGGGAAATGCTGAATAAAGCACCAATGAGGCAAATATTAACTGTTTTACATCAAGAGAGTCATTGGGAGGTGCAAGCAATTTTTGATGTGCTAAGAAATTATGTCTTTGTAGGAATATACGCTTCAGCGAAGCAAATACACAGAGGATGTACCATATGTCAAAAGGTAAATAAAAGGTCATTCGTAACCCACCTAGAGGGGGACAGGAGCTAGGGATTCAACCTTTCCAAAGTATACAGGTAGACTTTACTGAGTTACCTAAAGTAGGCAGACTTAATTACTTGTTTGTCGTAATTGACCACGTGACTGGATGGTGTAAGCTTTCCCCTTGGTATCTGCCACTGCGAACACGGTGGCCAAGGCTCCACTGGAGCAAATAGTCCCTAGATATGGGATAGTTGAAAACATTGATTCAGATCAAGAAAGTCATTTCACTTCACAAGTACTGCAAAGGTTAATGCAGGCCTTAGAGATGGAGTGGGATTTTCACATCCCCTGGCACCCCTCCTCTTCTGGGAAGGTGGAGCGAATGAACCAGACATTAAAGAAGCAATTAACTAAATTAATGTTAGAAACCCAACTTCAGTAAAATGCTTAATCCTACAGGTTCAAACAGCACCAAAAAAAGGATATAGGAATTTCACCATATGAGATGCTGTTCGGATTCCCCTATCTGGGCAGAAGGGATGAGTGAGATACCACAATTCAAAACAAGAGAGTTTTCTTAAGAACTGTATTCTGGGGTTGTCCTCTTCTTTGTCATCTCTCAGGACCCATGGGCTGTTGGCTCAAACCCCATCTCTGGAATTCCCCATTCAACACCATCACCCAGGAAATTGGGTCCTGATTCGGACCTGGAAAGAATCAAAACTCCAGCCTGAATGGGAAGGACTATTCCAAGTACTACTGACCACTGAAACAGCCATAAGAACTGCGGAAAAAGGTTGGACTCACTTTACTCGAGTGAAAGCATCCGTCGACCCTAGTACCTGTGAAGTTGTTCCTACAGAAGACTTGTTGAAAGTTAAAATCAAAAAGAAAAACCTCATAATGGACTCTGAGCAGGATAAAAGCTTACAATTGTAAACTAACTGTTTATTTTCACGGGTAACTAATGAGTGTGACTTGTGATTGAAAGAAAGGACTGGCCTATAGCGAATTGAAGTGCTCCCTAGGGGGTTTTGTTCTAGTAGTTGTGTACATATATCTTATTCTTTGTATTGATAATTATTTGGAAACCTAAGGGTTAAAAATAATGACAGGGAAAAATCAACTATTAATTTTGTTTCTAGTGACTGTAGGCCTCAGAGAAGGCCTCGGTCAATTGGCAGCTTGGAAAATGCATGACCAGAAAATAGTAAGACGGGATACCCCGTCAAAATACAGGTGAATGCAACAGAGGGTTATGTACCACAATCCATCCCGTTTGATGCTTGTGAGGTGTGAGCTTCTGGAGATTTAAATGCCCCATGACAATTGAGCAGAGAGAACAAATAACAGCCAGATTGAGAATAGCTGTACGGAAACGATTTTCTATTGCCATCAGAGAAAGGGAGAAACTCAAGGAGAAAACAGGAGAGAAAAGAGGAGGCCCTCTATGAAATGCGGCACTTCAAACATTTGAGATTGAAACTGGGTATGGGGATGTGAATGCCTGGATAGAATGGGTCAGATAGTGTCCTTCCCATTGGGGTGGATTCTCAGGGGATGCCATTGCATTGTACCAAGAAAAGACTGCCTGGGGAAATGAGGCCTGTAAGTGTCTCTCTTTGCTGTTCCCTTCCTTGTGTGATAGCAATATCAGGGTTCCCCCTGCATTCTCTGCAGCTATAGGTAACCATACAGCTTGCCTCTCACGGCAGGGTGTGAGTGCTACCTGGCATCTGGGAGAATTTGCCCTGTGCACGAGGACCTTGAATGCTACCAAGGACTTGATGGGAAACTGCTCAAGACTTGAGATCCCCAAGGCAGATCTCTGGTGGTACTGTGTGGTGGTTTTACCGTGCTAGGCAGCTGAACACCACAACTGCTCTCTCACTCCCCCTCCTCAGATGAGGAGGGGAAGAAGTAAAGAAAAGAACAACTCATGGGTTGAGATAAGGATAATTTAATTAAAGAGAAAAAATATTATTAAGGAAATATTATTAAACAATTCAACTAAAGGGAAAAAAAGGGGAAAGGGGAAGAGGGAGGGGGGAAGGGAATAACTAAACAAAACAAGTAAAGGCTATGTGGAAGTGCAGAGGAAAGAAATTACTCTCTACTTCCCACAAATGAGCGATGCTTGACCACGTCCTTGAAGCACGGCCTCAACGCATGTAGCCGGTGTTCGGGAGGAGGACAGACGTTTTCGCAATGAGAGCCCACCCCTCCCCTCTTCTTCCTTTTTCCACCTTTTATTGCT
>NW_023306052.1:0-1382 GCF_011077185.1 Oxyura jamaicensis
CGATATTCTTTATTTTGGTTTGTTTGTTTGGTAGACCGGTCATTTGGTGCTGCCTGTAAGTCAGAAAGTAACCTTCTTCAGGGTAGTGTTGGTGTATACTTTTGTGGCTAGCATCTTAAGTATATGTTGGACCTGTTTTGATGGCATTTAATTGCCATTGGGAACCTTGGCAAAAGGTTTGCCTTTAAGGTTTATTTGGTACTGTGTTACTTATTTCGGTTTTCTGACCTATTGAATGCGGAATTTGACTCTGATTGTTGTTAGTGCGATTCTAGCTATATTTTTGGTAATAATAATAGTTTCTTGGTGTTGCTGTAAAAAGATACCAACATGCTGCATTTTGTAAGTGTTAAAGGGGTATCTTGAAAGTGTGAATTGAAAAAAAAATGGGAGGAAAACAAAATGGTGGAATTGTAAAGAAAAGTCCTTTAGGATGTGTTTTAAGTCATTGGAAGGATATTGGAGGGTCCGCTGGTGGAAGCATGAACAGAAAAAAACATTGATAAAATATTGTAAACAATGGTGGCCGCTTTGTGGAGAAAATTGGCCTTTTAATGGAACTTTAAACTATAATACTTTGTTAAAGTTAATGTTTTTGAGGAGAGAAGGGAAATGGGATGAAATGTTGTATACTGCTATGTTGTTTCAGCATCTTGGAGGGAAAAGGTATGGAATTAAGTTGGCCTCTGACTGAGCTTTTGGTGCTGGCATTAGAAAAGTACAGGCTGGAGAAAGATAAAGGAAGTGTTAAAAGGGTTGTGGAAGGTGTTAAAGGTGTGGCATGTAGTATTTGATAAAGCTGTTTGAAGTTGAATGAGCAGGAAAAGAGGATGTAGGGATGTTAATAGTTCTGCCTCAACCCGAGGCTGAGATCTCAAAATCATGGGTGTGAGCCCTCTGGGGCAGAGGGACCATGATGGGTCCAAAAGAGTTGTCATGGAAACAGAAAAGCAGTTAACTCTTAAAACAACCTGAGTTCACATGTGAGCTCAGATTGCCAATGGGATCGCTCAGGGAACTTTCAACGATTGCATTCCCCTGACCGACCCCCCCCCCAACTGAGACCCTAATCACCCCGGAAATTATGAACAGCTATACAGAAATCTGGTTAAAATGGGAATTGAGAATTTGTTCCAACAAGATCCAAAAGAAACCCCTATGGAATTTTTGAACCAACTTTTGAAATGCAATGAAGAAAAATAAATAAATAAATAAATTTTGGATGTGGCTTCAGAAAACAGAGGTAATTGGCTAGCCTCTTTCTAGGGCAATTAGCCCCCTGATATCAGAAAGAAATTGTCTTAGGCTGCAGGATAAACTTACAACAGCCAGGAATAAGGGAGACCTGGGGCATCTACCCTAGCAGGTCCACTGGTTGAAAT
>NW_023306053.1:0-1595 GCF_011077185.1 Oxyura jamaicensis
CTTAATAAATCACAAAAATCCTATTTGGGACTTAATCATTTATCACAATTGGGGGCTCGTCCGGGAAGGTCTTGGTTCCTGAATTCTGACTGGATCTAGGAGGGGCGCCCCACCATTTGGTGGCACCTGTTCAAGTCAGGTCGGGACTAACACCATCCTGAACCTGAATAGAGGCAAGCAAAGAATTCGATTTTTTTTATGAGCTCCCTTGTTGGGTGCAGCATTGTATTTTGCCCGTAATTCTGCGCACGAAGATCCAAACGACGACGGAGTCGTGAGTATTTGAAGTGTGTACCGTTCGGTTGGGTGGGATTCGGTTGGCTGTGTGTGTAAGAGTGTGACTGAGACGGAACCTAGTTCCGAAGCGAGTGTGCAGGTCTTCTAACCGCGGTTCCAATCTCCCGTGAGGGACTTGGCTGGTGAAGGACCAAAGTGATTCCTATAGGATTCGTGGGTGGGTGATAGTTCCCCTGCAAGACACTCTTACTGGGTAACCAAAGGGCTGTAGGAATTGCCACAGTAAAATTCCTAGATGGGTCAGACAAAATTGAAGACCCGGGACCAGAGAAAAGGGAGCAAATTAAAAATGGTTCAGTACTATGTGATAGAATGGCCAAATCAGGATATCCAATAATTAATAAGGACCTAGAACCTGCGGAATCAGGACCTTTGAGTCCATCACGGTCAGCTCAGGCTTGTGAGCTGTATGCTCTATGTAGAGCCCTGGAACTATTAAAGGGGAAATGTGGGGCTATATTTACAGCACATTGAACTGAATGAACTCCCCATGCCTGAATCACCACCAGAAAGCAGTGTTGTACAACAAAAACTGGAAGTTTCTCCAAAGATGTTGCCATTAAATTAATAATATTAATTAATAAAATGTAATTGATTAAAAAGTACTCATCTACTGCCATGAAATACTGTTACTATTAAACTTTATGTTCTGGTTTGGAGACAAAAAGGAATGTAGTTAAGGCATGAGCATGTGATTTTCTGTTTCCTTAAGGTGGTGAGCTTTAATTCTATTCATGCTAAGTCTCAGTGAGACATACCAGCATCCTTGTGGACCCACTCATTTTAATGCTGTAAAATCGTGGGTCAGATGATTCAAAGCCTTAATGTAAATGTACTCAAGTAGGGGAAAGGTGAATTGGTATCATTTATTTTAAAAAGTCATATGGTGGATTTGTTTGTTTGTTTCTAAGTTTGTACTAATATAAAAATCACATGAGCACGCTTGTTGAAAAGTAAAAGTTATTCTTATGTTAGTGCATTTACTCTTTCTATTTTTTGAACAAACAGAAGTATCAAATACTTGTTTAAATATTAAGTTGGTGTTTTGAGCCTGCAAAATTTAATATTGGCTCTAAAACTCTGCTTTCATAAGTACCATTTATTATATCACTATATTTCTGATGTTTGCATAATCATAGAAGGACCTCAAAACTTGAATACACAGACTGAAATAAAAGCTGAGAGCCTTGAATATGTCAGTGTACTATATAGTGGCCTTTGAGGACTGTCATGATAACCCTTTTACATTACATTACAGAGCTAATGTTTTAGTCCTAAACTTTCAGGACCCCTTAGTA
>NW_023306054.1:0-1105 GCF_011077185.1 Oxyura jamaicensis
TGCGGAAGGAAATAGATTAGCAGACTCAACAGCTCGAAAGGTTGCACAGGAAATATGGAAGATGATGGCACTAATTCCGTCAAAGGTAGGCCTATCTTGCTCTAGATTGCCCAAGGATCCAAAGTATTCCCCAGAGGATGAAAGGCTTGCCAATTTGATGAGGGCCCAGAAGAATTCTGATGGATGGTATGTAACAACAACAGGACAAGTTGTAATGCCCCCAATAGTAATGCGAGAAATCCTACAGGAGAAGCATAATGAAAGCCACTGGGGAGCAGAAGCAATGGTGACTTATTTGAAACGAGGTGTCATCTCAGTACACATGTTGACAATGGCAAAATCTGTAATGTCAAAGTGCGAGCTCTGTCTAAAGAATAATCCAGTAGCAAGGAAACATGCCGAAATGGGTAGGACTAGAACTGGAATAGAGCCTGGGGATTATTGGCAAATTGACTTTGTAGAATTACCAAAGGCCCGTGGCTACAAATACTTATTAGTAGGGGTTGACACTTTTTCTGGATGGCCGGAGGCTCTTCCCTGTCGTATCAATCAGGCAAATGAAACAGTAAAATGGTTATTACAAGAAATTATTCCTAGATTTGGTGTACCGTTAGGTATCTCCTCAGATAGGGGACCCCATTTTATTGCCAATGTGGTTAAAGAAGTTAGTAGGTTGTTAGGAATTACTTGGAATTTACATACTCCATGGAGACCGCAATCCAGCAGTCAGGTAGAAAGGATGAATCAAACTCTGAAAGGACAATTAAGCAAAATCTGTCAGGAAGCTAAGATACAATGGCCACAAGCCTCACCAATAGCTCTATTAAGGATCAGAATAAAGCCAAAGAGTGGAATGTCAGTAAGCCCTTGTACTGGGTCTGGCTGGGATGTTAACTTTCCCTGCAGCAGCCCATACAGTGCTGCGCTCTGCACTTGTAGCTAGAACAGCAGTGGTATCACACCAGTGTTGTGTCTGCTGCTGAGAAGTGCTGGCACAGCATCAGGACTCTCTCTGACTCTCCTAGGGGGTGGGCAAAAAAGTGAGAAAGAAACATCACCAGGGCAGCTGACCTAAACCAACCAAAGGGATATTCCATACCATATG
>NW_023306055.1:0-1727 GCF_011077185.1 Oxyura jamaicensis
AGGGGAACTACAGGCCTGTCAGTCTGACCTCAGTGCTAGGGAAACACACGGAGCAGATTCTCTTGAGCACCATCACACAACACTTCCAGGACAACCAGGTGATCAGGCCCAGTCAGAAGGGGCCTATCAAACCAGGTCCTGCTTGACAAATCTGATCTCCTTCTAAGACAAGGTGATGAACTCAGGGGACAAGGGAAAGGCTGCGGATGTGGTCTACCTAGACCTCAGGAAGGCTTTGGAAATCATTTCCCAGAGAGTTCTCCTGGAATAACTGGCTGCTCAAGGCTTGGATGGGCGTATGCTTCTTTGGGTTCAAAACAGGATGGGTGGCTGGGCCCAAAGAGTCGTGGTTAATGGAGTTCAATCCATTTGGAGTCTGGCCACTAGTGGTGTCCCCAAGGGCTCAGCTGTGGGGCCAGTTCCCTTCAATATCTTTATCAGTCTGGATGATGGGATCGAGTGCCCCCTCAGGAAGTTTGTAATCTGACACCAAGTTAGGAGTGAGTGTTGGTCTGCTCAGTGGTAGGTGGGCTCTGCAGAGAGTCCTGGCTAGGCTGGACCCATGGGCTGAGGCCAACTGTATGAAGTTCATCAAGGCTATGTGTCAGGTCCTGTACTTGGGGCACGACCACCCCATGCAATGCTGGGGAAAAGCGTGTGGAAAACTGCCCAGCGGAAATGGCCTTGGGGTGTATTGGTTGATAGTCAGCTGAACATGAGCCAGCAGTGTGCTCAGGTTGCCATGAAGGCCACCAGCATCCTGGCTTGGACCAGGAATCCTGTAGTCAGCAGAAGTAGGGAAGAGATTGTCCCTCTGTACACAGCCCTGATGAGGCCACACCTTGAGGACTGCATTCAGGCACTAGAACAGACTGCCCAGAGAGGTATTGGATCCCCCCTCACTGCAAGTTTTGAAGGCCAGCTTGGATGGGGATTTTGGCAACCTGGTCCAGTGGAAGGTGTCTCTGCCCATGGCAGAGGGCTTGGAATTTTATGATCTTTAAGGTCCTTTCCTACCCAAACCACACTGTGATTCGCTGATTCTGTAAACTCAAAACACAGCAACATACCACCTACTAGGAAGAAACCTTAAATCTATCCCAGCAAAAACTCGGACTATATCCACCCCTTATTCCATGCCATTGTTCCTATGTCATACTCAGGTCTGACACTTTCTAAATAACTATCACCACTTCTCCTCTCTTTTCATATGCACACAGAGATACCTTGCCCTTAGTCTACTTGTGTCCTGGTTTTGGTTAGGATTGAGTTAATTTTCATCCTAGTATCATAGAATCATAGAATGGCTTGGGTTGGAAGGGACCTTAAAGATCGTGTCACTTGTGAAATGTGTTTATTTGATTCGTGTCAGTATGGAACAATTCTAGGGCCGCATGATGAAATATAAGCTCCTATTTAAGTAAAACAGAGTGATTAGTGTCCATAGTTCTTGTATCATGCAAAGGAACGATCCAGCAATTTGTGTAAATAGAGGGTTTGAAGGGCGAACATTGAGACTCTAGTCTGGGAGATAAGAGGACCAAGGAGTTTTTTTTTAGGAAACTGCAGACTTTTGCATGGGACACTGTGCAAGCCTCTGATATCCAGCAAAGAGATCCAGCAGACAAGGAGAAAGGGGGAGTGTAAGGACGACCAAAGGACAAAGCCTGGGAGGAAGACTACGAGCCTTCAGCACAAGAGACCCCCAGAAAGACCACCAGAGACTG
>NW_023306056.1:0-13355 GCF_011077185.1 Oxyura jamaicensis
AGTAAGTTTGCAGATGACACCAAGTTAGGTGCGTGTGTTGATCTGCTAGAGGGTAGGAAGGCTCTGCAGGAGGATCTGGAGAGGCTGGACCGATGGGCCGAGGTCAACTGCATGAAGTTCAACAAGGCCAAGTGCCGGGTCCTGCACCTGGGGCGCAATAACCCCAAGCAGAGCTACAGGCTGGGAGATGAGTGGTTGGAGAGCTGCCAGGCAGAGAAGGACCTGGGAGTATTGGTTGACAGTCGGCTGAATATGAGCCAGCAGTGTGCTCAGGTGGCCAAGAAGGCCAACAGCATCCTGGCCTGTATAAGAAACAGTGTGGCCAGCAGGTCCAGGGAGGTGATCGTCCCCCTGTACTCGGCTCTGGTGAGGCCGCACCTCGAGTACTGTGTTCAGTTTTGGGCCCCTCGCTACAAGAAGGACATGGAGGTGCTCGAGCGAGTCCAGAGAAGGGCGACGAAGCTGGTGAGGGGCCTGGAGAACAAGTCTTATGAGGAGCGGCTGAGGGAGCTGGGCTTGTTCAGCCTGGAGAAGAGGAGGCTCAGGGGCGACCTTATCGCTCTCTACAGGTACCCGAAGGGAGGCTGTAGCGAGGTGGGGGTTGGTCTGTTCTCCCACGTGCCTGGTGACAGGACGAGGGGGAATGGGCTTAAGTTGCGCCAGGGGAGTTTTAGGTTGGATGTTAGGAAGAACTTCTTTACCGAAAGGGTTGTTAGACATTGGAACGGGCTGCCCAGGGAAGTGGTGGAGTCACCATCCCTGGAGGTCTTTAAAAGACGTTTAGATGTAGAGCTTAGGGATATGGTTTAGTGGGGACTGTTAGTGTTAGGTCAGAGGTTGGACTTGATGATCTTGAGGTCTCTTCCAACCTAGAAATTCTGTGATTCTGTGATTCTGTGTGATTCATTGACACAATTGGCACCTGAAGAGGGACCTGAATAGAGGAGTCAAGAAACTGCCAAACCGGTGGCAAGCCCCGTTGAACTGCAAAGCTGCTGAAAAGAAGCAGGAGAGCAAAACTGCTGAAAGGAAGCAGGAGAGTGATGTCGCATTCATCGTCTCTGCAGGACAGAGGTGAGCAACAGGGAACAATGGCTATTATGCTGTCTTGGGACAGATATAAGCACAGAGGTAGAGACAATAAAAGCTTCTTTTCCTTCACTTGCAACTTGCATTGGAGTCCGTGTGTTCATTGTCACAGGCCTGTGCACAATACTGAACCTGAGGATTATGCATATGTTAGATCTCTTTCAGATTCATCTTTGGAATCGAAATGGCAAGACCCATTCCAGGTGTTATTGACTACTCACACAGCAGTCAAGATTAAGGAACAGGTATCGTGGATACATCACACAAGAATAAAGAGGGCATCTAGACCACGATGGGAGTCAGCACCGACAGGACCGTTGAAACTCTGGATTCGGCGAAAAGATAGAAAATAATACTGGGTTTATTCAGCCTATGGTTAAGTCCCACCCTCTCATGGGAAACCAGTTATTACTTTAAATTGACATCTATGTGGGTCAATTTGACTAGAGCCAAAGACTGTTGGATCTGCATGGCCGTGCCAAGGGGAGACCGCTATACAGAGTTATGACCTCAAATTGGACTTTGATCAATAATGCCACAGGTGTCGATATGTGGAAGGCTGAGAATACGTCTCAGTTACAATGTAAAGAGAATGTGATAGATGAAGGAAAGGGACCCAGATTTACCCTCAAAGTTCTAAATGGAATAATATCCCTAGAGGGATGTAAGAATAAGTCATTGGGAACCTGCAGTTCTGCTCCCCATTTTGGAAGTTTTAATCTGACCAGTATAAATTGTACTATTATAAATCTGCAGGAAGAATCATCCATCCAAACAATATCCAGATTGGGGTAAAAGGATTTGGACATAACCCTGAAATGAATTTACCTTATTCATACAGTTCAGATGAAGATTAAAGCCATGAGCACTGTACACATATGCCCATCCCCTACAGGATTTTGGTGGTTATGTGGGGACGGGTGGGCCCAGAAAATATTGCCCAAATCCTGGAAGGGAACACGTACACTTGGAAATATAATTTCCCAGCATAAAGTTATTAATCACTCAGGTACCTCAGGGGATCCTATGGAATCCCTGGGTTACGAGTTAGGTGAGGTACCAACCCATTGATAGAAAGGCCTACCTCATTCCATAGTTTTGTCCAATGGTTTCTGCCTTGGTTAAGGGTTAGTGAATTAGAAAAGGCAATTGTAAATATTTCTGCCACATTGTAAATAGCTTTAAATGCCACAGGAGATGCTATAATAGCCCAACAAGAGGAGACTGAGAGTTTGAGAAAGTTCTCAGTTCAAAACAGGATGGCTCTAGACATCCTATTTGCCAAGGAAGGAGGAGTATGTATGGTAATCAGTAGTAGCTGTTGCTCATATATAGACCAAACCTAGATGGCCATAAATGAAATATGGAAACAAACCAGAATTGTACACCAAATAATGAGGGATTATACTTCTTGGTGATTTTCAGAACTTTGGGGAAACTTACTTCTTGGCTACCTAATTTTATATGGCTAAAGCAACTCTTTATTGCAGCCATTATAATTATTGTATTAGGATTATTAATTTGTTGTATGTTGCAGTGTTTCATGTGGATGTGTAAGCAACTGGAAACTCGTATGAGGAATGGAAAAAGCACAAGCTGAGGCAGAACACTGAAAGTGACAAGTATTTCACCAAGACCCTCAAAGGGAATGGTGTTATACAGCAAAAGAATTTGCTTAGGATAAAGAAAAGGGAGGACTTGAGACAGAAAACAAGGGAAAGCATGTTGATTTTGCAGGGTTTTTTGTATATCAACCACAAGGACATGACTGAGGTAGGGAGTATGCTGTATATCAACCACAAGGATAGGACTGAGGTAGGGAGTACAAGGATGGGATGACTCTAAAAGATAAGGGAAGGAAAGGCTTCATACACACTGATAATAGAACCAGTAAGAACTGGCTTGGACTGCTGAAGTCTGTAAATGAGAGGAAGGGTCAAAAGTTTAGCAGCGAGGAAGACTTCTGGCCTTCATCAAAAGACCACCAGAGTACGCTGGATGACCATCCAAGGACTCTAGCACACATGCGAATAGGGGTGGGAACCTATGTTAATGATTCTTCGGATACCTAATGAATATGCAAGAGACTTATGGGGGGGGAAGTGAAAATAATATGTATATATCCCATTAATATAAGGACCCTTGTTAGTAACCCTTGGTGTGCAAGCTAGGAGGAGTGATCCCCCTTGCACCCAGCACTGCAATAAACATACCTGCTTTATAACTCTTAAGGAGTTGTGAAGTTTGATTTCCGTGCCTCAATTTGGCACCCCAGATGTGACCTTCTCTGTCCAGCTGCAGGACCTGCTGAGGATAGGACTCCTCTGGGCACGCCCGAGATTTCCTGGGAGGACTTCCCCACTCACCTAGATCACCACAGGGGCAGACAAGGGCCATTACCAGCAGACCAGGAATGTTTTAATGGAGTAAGGGGATACCTGTAAGTCGTGAGGAGGTGTCCTACGTGAAGTAAAGAGCATTGGTGCTCGCCCCTGGAAGGTTGAGGTAGTCAGGTACGTTCTGTGCCGTGACAAATGTAACTTGGGTTCTCCTGGCCATGGTGGTGGGAGGTATATGCGGCATTGCCATAATCATCGTCATCTGTTATAAGAATCCAGTACTATTTTGTAAAGAACATATATGACAAGGCCTTTTAAAGTTTGTATGAAACTGCTAACCCTGGAGTGTCTAATTGTGTTGCTATTGCTTAAATCAGATAGTGAGTGTCTGAGTGAGTCAGATGCAGATCAGCTGCAGAGCAAGCGTGAAGTTCGTGAAGTTCGTATCTGTGGTTTCATGTTACAATAGAGTGCATGACAGAATGACAGACTCTGGAACCTGGAACGGTGTCATTTGAGCCAAGTGTTAACCCTTGGTGTCTGGTACACCGGCCTTGGGATTTCTCAGGAAAGACATGCTAGCAAGGCGAGGTGGCGGAGTTGTGCTTTATGTGAGAGAGCAAGTACAATGTATTGAGTGCTGTTCAGGGGTGGATGAGGAGCAAGTTGAGAATCTATGGGTGAGAAATAAGGGGCAGGCTGGCATGGGGGATACTGTTGTGGTTGTCTAATACAGGCCACCTGATCAGGATGAGGAAGTTGATGTTGCTAGGCCCCTCTCCATCATCTTCGGTAAGTCGTTGGCATTGGGAGAGGTGCCTGAGGAGTGGAGAAAAGCAAATGTCACTCCAGTTTTCAAAAAGGGCAAGGAGGACCCGGGTAACTATAGACCGGTCAGCCTCACCTCCATCCCAGGTAAGGTGATGGAGCAACATATCCTTGGAATTCTATCTAGACATATCAAGGATAAAAGGGTCATTAGGGGCAGTCAGCATGGCTTCACCAAGGGGAAGTCGTGCTTGACCAACTTGATAGCCTTTTATGAGGACGTAACCAGGATAGATGCAGTGTAAAGCAGTGTGCGTGGTCTATATTGATTTCAGTAAAGCCTCTGACACCATCTCCCCCAGCATCCTTGCAGCTAAACTGAGGAAGTGTGGTCTGGACAGTCGGGTTGTGAGGTAGACTGTGAATTGGCTGAAGGGAAGAATCCAGAGAGTTGTGGTCAATGGGACAGAGTCTAGTTGGAGTCCTATATCTAGTGGAGTCCCTCAAAGGTCAGTACTGGGACCAGTATTGTTCAATATATTCATCAGTGAGTTGGATGAGGGAGTAGAGTGCACTATCAGCAAGTTTCCTGACAACACTAAACTGGGAGGAGTGACTGACATGCCAGAAGTGTACTAGAAGGGGTAGGGTTAGAAGGGTTAGGGTTAGAAGGTCAAGAGAGTTTCTCCTCCCCCTCTACTCTGCTCTGGTGAGACCGCATCTGGAATATTGCGTCCAGTTCTGGGCCTCTCAGTTCAAAAAGGAGAGGGAACTGTTTGAGAGAGTCCAGCGCAGAGCCACAAGGATGATTAAGGGAGTGGAGCATCTCCCTTATGAGGAAAGGCTGAGGGAGCTGGGTCTCTTTAGCTTGGAGAAGAGGAGACTGAGGGGAGACTTTATTAATGTTTATAAATATGTAAAGGGCGAGTGTCAGGAGGATGGAGCCAGGCTCTTCTCGGTGACATCTAATAATAGGACAAGGGGCAATGGGTAAAAGCTGGAACATAGGAGGTTTCACTTAAATATGAGATGAAACTTCTTCACGGTGAGGGTGACAGAACACTGGAACATGCTGCCAAGAGGGGTTCTGGAGTCTCCTTCTCTGGAGACATTCAAAACCCACCTGGATGCATTCCTGTGTGATCTGATCTAGGAATTCCTGCTCCAGCAGGGGGATTGGACTAGATGATCTTTCAAAATCCCTTCCAAACCCTAACATTCCATGATTCTGTGAACCCTAGGGTTTTGGAGTCGGGGATACAGAGGATCTGAGCCCTGCTACACTCTAACTGAAAAAGGGATATTGGCAGCATATGAGGGAGTTTGATCTGCTTCGGAAGTGGTCGGTATTGAAGTACAAGTCCTCCTGGCACCCTGACTGCCAGTACTGGGCTGGATGTTCAAAGGAAGGGTCCCCTCTACACATCATGCAACTGATGCTACATGGAGCAAGTGGGTTGCACTGATTACTCAGCAGGCTCAAATAGGAAACCCCAGTTGTCCAGGAATCTTGGAAGTGATTATGTACTGGCCAGAAGGCAAATACTTTGGGATATCATCATCAGAGAAGGTGGTTCGTGCTGAAGAAGCCCCACTGTACAACAAGCTACGAGAAAATGAGAAGAGATATGCCCTATTCATTGATGGGTCCTGGCATATTGTAGGAAAGCATCGGAGATGGAAGGCTGCTGTATGGAATCCTACACGACGCGTTGCAGAAGCTGCTGAGGGAGAAGGTGAATTGAGTTTGCAGAACTGAAAGCCATTCAGCTGGCTTTAGATATTGCTGAGCAAGAGAAGGGGCAAGTTCTCTATCTCTATACTGATTCATGGATGGTGGCAAATGCCCTGTGGGGGTGGTTGGTTGCAGCAATGGAAGCAGAACAGCTGGAAACACAGAAGCAAACCCATCTGGGCTGCTGCGTTGTGGTACGATATTGCTGCCCGGGTAGAGAACCTGGTTGTAAAAGCACGCCATGTAGACGCTCATGTACCCAAGAATTGGGCTGCTGAAGTACGTCAAAAGAACCTGCAGGTGGATCAGGCTGCTAAGTTTGAAGTGGCTCAGGTGGATCTGGACTGGCAAAATAAGGGTGAATTATTTATAGCTTGATGGGCCCATGACACCTCAGTCCATCAAGGCAGAGATGCAACATATAGATGGGCTCCTGACTGAGGGGTAGACCTGACCACGGACACTATCCCATTTGTGGGATTGCTTTTGCCCAGGGACCTGGATGCACTTGGTGGGTAATGCAAAGGAATGGGGAGGTTCGATGTGTACCTCAAGGGGATTTAATATTGGGTGAGAATAGCCAAGAGTTGAATTGTGTTATGTTAACTATTATATTACTGTATGTCATCACTACCATGATGGCTATGTGTCAATGTCCTAATAATGGTAGCACGGTAAGAGCCACGGAGATAATGACGAATAAGTTTTGATAAAACTGGACAAGCACAGCAGTGTGATGGAATGAGAATGGGCTTCAGCGTGTGATGATCCAACATCACACACCATCTCTTCTGCCCTGAAAGACTGCTGTGACAGATAGAGCCCGAAGTCAGTCATGGACTACACAAACTCAGTGGACATTTTATATACATAAATGAAAAGTGGTAGTTAATGGGAACGTATTGGAAAGTATGGGACCCGAGCATGACATAAATGGTATGGAATAAGTGGTGGATATTGTCCTGGTGGATATTGTCCTATTGAAACCAGGACAAATATATCTGACCAATAATTTGTGAAGCTTCCTTTTTTTTTTCCAGCAAGTATGCAGCCGTTTGTTTTAATTATCTTTATATTCCTCCTAGGAGTACAAGATGTTTTGTCAATCACCCAAACAATAAACTTTCTGATACTGGTTTTAGAAAAGTTTTTACTATTTAACAAAAACATTCATAGAAACATGAAATCATTAAGGTTGGGAAATACCTCCAAGATCATCTGGTCCAACCATCCCCCTACTACCAAGATCACCCACTAAATCATGTCCCTCAGCACCACATCCAACCTTTCCTTAAACACCCCCAGGGACGGTGACTCCATCACGTCCCTGGGCAACCCATTCCTATGCCTGACTACTCTTTCTGAGAAGAAATCTCTCCTTATTTCCAACCTCAGCCTCCCCTGGCACAACTTGAGGCCATTCCCTCTAGTCCTATCGCTGGTTATCTGCAAGAGGAGGCTGACCACCAGCTCCCCACACCTTCCTTTCAGGTAGTTGTAGAGAGCAATAAGGTCTCCCCTGAGCCTCCTCTTCTCCAGACTAAACAAACCCAGTTCCCTCATTCGCACCTCATAAGACTTGTTCCAGACCCTTCACCAGCTTCATAGCCCTTCTCTGGACATGCTCCAGGGTCTCGATGCCCTTCTGGTAGTGAGGAGCCAAAAAGTGAACACAGTACTCGAGGTGTGGCCTCACCAGAGCTGAGTACAGGGGGATGATGACCTCCCTGGTCCTGCTGGCTACCCTATTCCTGATACAAGCCAGGATGATGTTGGCCTTCTTGGCCACCTGGACACACTGTGGGCTCATGTTCAGGCGAGCATTGACCAACACCCCTAGATCCTTTTCCTCTGCACAGCTTTCGAGCCACTCTGTCCCAAGCCTGTAGCGTTGCATAGAGCTGTTGTGACCAAAGTGCAGGACCCGGCACTTAGCCATGTTGAACCTCATCCCGTTGGCCTCTGCCCATTGATCCAACCTCTGAAGGGCCTTCCTACCCTCTGGCACATCAACACTCCCCCCCACCTGGTGTCATCTTCAAACACTGAGAGTGCACTCAATTCCTTCATCCAAATCATCAATAAAGATATTAAAGAGGATGTGCCCCAACACTGGGGAACACCATTGGTGACTGGTTGCCTGGGTAACACCATTGGTGACTGGTTGCCAGCTGGATTTCACTCCATTCACCACCACTCTCTGGGCCCAGCCATCCAGCCATTTTTTAACCTAGCGAAGAGTGTACCTACCCAAGCCATGGGCTTCCAGCTTCCGCAGGAGAACACTGGGGGAGACCATGTCAAAGGCTTTGCTGAAGTCTAGGTAGACTACGTCAACAGCCTTACCCCTCATCCACCAGGCGGGTCACCCAGTCATAGAAGGAGATGAGGTTGGTTAGGCAAGAACTGCGTTTCATGAACCCATGCTGACTGGGTCTGACCCCCCAGTTGTCCTGCACATGCTGTGTGATTGCATTCAAGGTGACATGTTCCATCACCTTTCCTGGCACCAAGGTCAAGCTGAACGGCCTGTAGTTCCCTGGGTCCTCCTTATGACCCTTCTTGGATATGGGTGTCCCATTAGCAAGTCTCCAGTCATCCGGGACCTCTCCGGATGACCATGACCACTGATAAATGATGGAAAGTGGCCCAGCAATCACATCCGGCAACTCCCTCATCACCCTTGGGTAGATCCCATCTGGCCCCATGGACTTGTGACAGTCCAGGGGTTGCAGCGGGTCTCTAATTGTTTCCACTTGAGCTGTGGGAGGGTTCTTCTGCTCCCCATTGTACACATTATTATTAGTAGTACTATTATCATTATTATTATTATTATCCTTTCTTTTCTGTCCTAATAAACTGTCTTTATCTCAACCCACAGGCTTCATTTCTTTCTAATTCTCTCCCCCATCCAAGAGAGGGAGGGGGGAGGGTGAGTGAATGGCTGTGTGGTGCTTAGCTGCCAGCCACGTTAAACCACAAGAGTCCTTTTGGTGCCCAACATGGGGCACGAAGGGTTGAGATAATGACAGCTCTGACCAGAGTGTGTTAAGCTAAAATTGGTATGAGACCTGCTTAATAGTTCCTTGTCACAATGTTGATTGCTTTGATCTCAAGTCTGCTGTGCTTGTTTTCCAAATTGAGTTTTATAGCACATAACGTACTGCATGTGTTCCCTGCCATGGTGTTTATCTTTTCTGGGGGCTGGTTTAAGATTATTATTTTACTGTATGGTGTTACACTGCCTTATGATATGATAAAATTGCTGGTCATGAGACTAACCTGGTATTTGTACTCAGCACTGTCATCAGCTGCATACTTTGGAAACGACATTTCAGAAACTATTAACAATTACACCTTTTACCTTTTTTAGTTCAGGGAGCCGATCTGTGGAGGGGACGGGGAGATATTTTTTCCCACTTATTCACTCCCCCTTTCTCCTTCACCCCCCTCTTCTCCTCCGGGCTAGTTGTGATAGTTCTTCAAGATTTTGAACAACCTTGGGATGTTCTGACCAGCATGTTGTTATTGTTATTTCTCCTGAATGCACTTCAGATTTTGTTTAAGGTTAAACAACTACTTAGGAATGCCATCCAGAGATCTGTCTTGAGGTAGGATAGTTATGAGTGGCAGGGAGTGTGGGACGATATGGGCAGGCATCTAGAGCAGTGGGCACCTCCAGTGCTTTGGAAATTCACCCCTGAACAATTGCAAAATCCCCAAAAAAAGTGGTAGAAGGCTTGAAAATGGTGTGTCTTCACCCTGGCAATACCAAAGACACACAAATCACTGCAACGTGCTGGGGTCTGGCCTATTGTGGGAATAAAAATGTTGTTTTTGCACAGAGTTACATTGTTTAAAGGTAAGGAATGTGTTATTGAAATATGCTTGCAGTGATTAGAAAGCTTAGCAGATGTCATCTCTCAGGACCTGTGGGCTGTTGGCTCAAACCCCACCTTTGGAATTCCCCATTCACCACAATCAACCAGGAAATTGGGTCCTGATTTGGACCTGGAAAGAATCAAAGCTCTGGCCTGAATGGGAAGCACCATTCCAAGTACTACTAACCACTGAAACAGTTGTAAGAACTGCAGAAAAAAGGTAGGACTCACTATACTTGAGTGAAGGCATCCATTGACCCTAATGCCTGGGAAGTTGTTCCTACAGAATTGTTGGAAGTTGAAATCGAAGTGAAAAACCTCATAATGGTCTCTGAGCGGGATAAAAGCTTACAATTGTAAACTAACCTTTTATTTTCACAGGTAACTAAGGAGTGTGACTTGCTATTGAGAGAAAGGACTGGCCTATAGCAAATCGCAGTGCTCCCAAGGGGTTTTTGTTCTAGTAGTAGTGTACATATATCTTATTCTTTGTATTGATAATTATTCGGAAACCTAAGGGTTAAAAATAATGACAGAGAAAAATCAACTACTAATTTTGTTTCTAGTGATTGTAGGCCTCAGAGAAGGCCTTGGTCAATTGGCAACTTGGAAAGGCATGACCAGATAACAGCAAAGACAGGATACCCCATCAAAATATGGGTGAATGTGACAGAGGGTTATGTACCACAATCCGTCATGTTTGATGCTTGTGAGGTGTTAGCTTGTGGAGATTTAAATGCCCAACAACAATTGAGCAGAGAGAACAAATAACTGGGAGAGACCCAACAGCCAGATTGAGAACAGCTGTATGGAAACGATCCTCTGTTGCCATCAGAGAAAGGGAGAAACTCAAGGAGAAAACAGGAGAGAAAACAGGAGGCCCTCTTTGAAATGTGGCAGTTCAAACATTTGAGACTGAACAAGGTACGGGGATGTGAATGCCTGGATAGAATGGGTCAAATATACTGTCCAGAGTTTCAACCATAGCAAAAGCTATGCTTGTGCCTCGGGATGACCGATTGCCCAGATAGTGCCCTTCCCATTGGGGTGGACCAAGGATTCCCAGGGGATGCAATGTATGATTGCATTGTACCAAGAAAAGACTGCCTGGGGAAACGAGGCCTGTAAGTCTCTCTCTTTGCTGTTCCCTTCCTTGCGTGACAGCAATATCAGGGTTCCAGACCATCTCTTGAGTTCTATCTCAAAATAATTGTTGGATTTCTAAAAATGACAGGCTGTACTCAGTCCTGGGAAGGAATAGATTGTGAAGTTGAGCTCCCTACACACAATCCTGGCTACAGTATACTATGTTATCAAAGGTGCCTTTTAAACAACATTGATAGAAAACTCAGGGGGCAATAGTACTGCCCCTGGGTGTGGAAATATTATCTATGAAGTAGGGAATAATCCATACTGCACCGAATATAGTAGCCACGGTGTAGCAGGTATATGTGGCAAGGTTTTGGTAGCAGGGGGCCATAGGGGTGGCTTCTGTGAGAAGGATCTCAAAGCTTCCCCATGTTTGGTAAGTGCCCCACTGCTGACCAGAGCTGAGCCAATAAGTGATGTTGTTTTGCGCTTCTGTGAGAGCATATTTAAGACAGGGAAAAAAATGCTGCACCACCCAGCAGCTGGGAGGGTAAGAGGAGTGAGGAACAGCCTTGCAGGCACCAAGGTCAGTGAAGAAGAAGGGGGAGAGGTGCTCCAGGCACCGGAGCAGAAGTCCCCTGCGGCCTGTGGTGAGGACCATGGTGAAGCAGGCTGTCCCCCTGCAGCCCATGGAGTACCACGGTGGAACAGGGTTCCGCGCTGCAGCCCGTGGAGGAGACCACGGTGGAGCAGGTGGACCTGCACCGACGGAGACTGCAGCCTGTGGAAGACCCCTGCTGGAGCAGATTCCGGGCCGGACCTGTAGTCCGTGGAGAGGAGACCATGCAGGAGCAGGTGACCTGGCAGGAGCTGCTGCCCGTGGGGGACCCAGGTTGGAGCAGTTTGCTCCCGAGGGATGGACCCCGTGGTACGGACCCATACCTGGAGCAGTTCTTGAAGAGCTGCTGCCTGTGGGCAGCCCACACTGGATCAGTTCAGGAAGGACTGCATCCCGTGAGAGGAATCCCACAGCACAGGGGATGAGAGTGACCGAGAAGGAGCGGTAGCGAAGAAGTGCTATAGACTGACCATAACCCCCATTCCCCCGTTCCCCTGCGCCATTTGGGAGGAGGAGGTGGAAGAGGGTGGATGGGGGGGAAGGTGCTTTTGGTTTCTTTCCTTTTGTGATAAATGACTGAGTCCCAAATAGGATTCTAATTAAAGTTTGTAATTTATTACGCGAACAGAGGCAAGCAAACAGCACTGGGTGCGCTGGGAGTCTCTGCTCCACCAAGACGCACACCTATTACATCAGGTGGCTGATTTTTATGCTCCTAGACTAATACATATTCGTCACTATTCCTAGAAAAGACAGGGTTATTATAATTAGTTCCCGGAATCCGAACCCTCTCCGGATGCATGCGTATCAGTCTCTGGTGGTCTTTCTGGGGGTCTCTTGTGCTGAAGGCTCGTAGTCTTCCTCCCAGGCTTGGTCCTTCGGTCGTCCTTCAACTCCCCCTTTCTCCTTATTTGGTGGATCTCTTTGCCGGATATCAGAGGCTTGGGCAGCGTCCCATGCAAAAGTCAGCAGTTTCCTAAAATACTCCTTGGTCCTCTTATCTCCCAGACTCGAGCCTTAATGTTCGCCCTTCAAACCCTCTATTTACACAAATTGCTGGACCCTTCCTTTGCATGATACAAGAACTATGTACACTAATCACTCTGTTTTTCTTAAATAGGATCTTATATTTCATCATGCAGCCCTAGCATTGTTCCATACTGACATGAATCAAATGAACACATTTCACAATCCCCCATTTCATTTTTTCATTGTATTGATTCGTTTTTTTTGTTTGTTTGTTTGTTTTCCAATTGAGCCAATGCGTGCCGAATTGGTACCAATTTTGGATCTTCTTTTGTTTTTATTATCATCAGGGAATGGGTTTTCCCTTACCCTGGTTCTGGGTCAACAGGTACCACAGATATTGGCATTCCTTGTATAACCGAGTGTATTAGTCTGGTAAAAAGGGTATTAAACATGGAATTATTAACAACCCTCCACATATTCCCAATACAACTATCCCGATTCTAGTAAGCCAACCACCACCCATAAAGTCCCTCCATAATTCTCTTAAATTGATTTCATTCCAAGTTTGAACTGGGACATGTACAGTTTTCTTCACTTCTTTTTACAAGTTCATTCACAGCTTTTCCTTCATCATCAATATCTAAACAGCAATTACTAAGATGAAATTTTCCACAGACTCCTCCTTCTCGTGCTAGCAAATAATCTAAAGCTAAGCGATTTTGATACAAAGCAGTTCTCATCTTAGTATTTTGTTTTGCCATTAATCCGAGTGCATCTCCAGTTTTATTCACAACTATTTCTACTACAGCTTGCAACCTAATGTTGTGGTTTAACCCGGCTGGCAGCTAAACACCACACAGCCGTTC
>NW_023306057.1:0-2507 GCF_011077185.1 Oxyura jamaicensis
CGCTAAAGCAGGAGCATCAGTGCTGGGCTCTCGCACCATTCAGCTCTCAGGAGGAAAGCACCACGGACAGGGAGGCAGGTGGACAGCAGCAGCACCAGTGGTGACCAGTGCAGTGCCTTGGAAGAGGGGTCAAATTCCTGCCACTGCACTGATGCAAAGAAAGCCCGGGAGTGCCATGGGCAAGGCTTTTCGGTGACAGGTGATTAAACTTCCTATTAGCAGGTGATTAAACCTCTCTAATAATTAAGATGATTAATCTCATTCAAAAATTTATCATTTTCAGTCACAAGTTCTGATTCCTAATGTTTTCCCGTCTCCCTTTCAAAGGCCAATGATGACCTCAACACCTCATTTTCCAATTTTAAAGCTGTATATTCCACATCAGAAATTAGTTTGGGAGTAGGATTTTCCTTAGCTTTTTGCTGAGCACAAGACAAACAGGCACCTGATACTGCACAGGTTACACCTTAACCTTTTCTTACTCCATTCTTTTGTGCAGTCTGACACTACTTAATGCTTTTTACCACTTTCTCTTGATTTTTCCAAAAATTTTGGGCACACTCCTTCCCCACCTGGGAAGGGACACATTTGCATTTTTGCAGCAGTTTATCCATAGCAATCCTGCCGACTACCCAAATTTCTCTGTTGCGTTACGGGGTGTAGCCAATTAACCATTACAGGTCTGGTCAAATTCAGTGTTCTGAACTATCATGGTCACAGATTCACCAATAATATATTAACTGATATGGGTCCGGTTGGATTCAGGGTACTGAACTATCACGGTCATGGATTCACCAACAACGTAACATGCCCTTACTCTAGTTGTGTTCAATGAGAACTATCACGGCTAGGAACAATGCAGTTAAGTGCAATTTATTACAGCAACAGGTACACAGGTTCTTTGGATTACCGGCGATAATTTACTGTCTGCAAAAGCAAGCTAGCGTGCATGAAATACACAAGTGCGCAGCCTAGAAATTAACGTGTTAGAAGGCACAAAGACTCTATAGAGATGTCTAAGTTTCTGTGGAGACACCCAGTGTAGCCAAGTGTTCAAATCTCACCCAAAGGTGTCCCAATGGGGGGGAAGAGAGGCTCAGCCTGTGAACTGATCCCAGCAGTCTCAGGAGGTCCTCGGGATGGTGTATTCCCTCATGATGGTATCTCCTCTGACAGTGGTATCCCCAACGATGATATCTTCCTGTGATGGTTTTACTCGAGTGGGCAGCCGAGCTCCACCACAATCGCTCTCTCACTCCTCCCCTCCTCAAAGAGGAAGGGGGAGAAAAGACAACACAAAGAGCTCGAGGTTTGAGATGAGAATGATTTAATTAAAGGGAAGGGGAATGGGGAGAAAAAGAAACAAAAGAAACAAAAGAAACAACAAGGCTGCACGGAAGCACAGAGAGAAAGGAAAAAAAAGTTATTCTCTACTTCCCATCAACGAGCGATGTTCGGCCACGTCCCGGGAAGCAGGGCCTCAAAACGTGTACCGGTTGTTCAGGAGAGCCCCTCCCCCATGAGAAGCCCCCTTTTATTGCTGAGTGTGACATCAGGTGTTATGGAATATCCCTTTGGTTGGTTTAGGTCAGCTGCCCTGGTGATGTCTCCTCCCCATCAATTGCCCACCCCCAGCCTGCTGGCTCTTGGGGGCCTGGAAGGAGTTCTGATGTTGTGCTAGCACTATGCAGCAATAGACGCAACACTGGAGTGATACCAGTGCTGTTCCAGCTATGAGTGCAGAGCACAGCACTGTGTGGGCTGCTGCAGGGAAAGGTGACTCCATCCCAGACAGACCCAACACACTTCCCTGACATCCCCTCTCTCTTAGGCCAATTTATATTATTTTCTATCTTTTAGGTGGAGCTTGAGTGACTCTAGTCAAGCATATCTTCGTTATGATTGGTGAAAAGTTTTCTCATCCTTGTATAGGCTCTGAGAAATTCAGAGCACTTGCACAGTGAGGTGTGGTCGCACCTTGGAGGTGGATAGCTTTTGGGATGGAGGTGTGTTTTTGTATTTTAATGATATTATAATGAGCAAAAGTTAGAATCATAGAATCATAGAATATTCCGAGTTGGAAGGGACCCATAAGGATCATCAAGTCCAACTCCTTGCACTGCAGAGGTCTACCCAAAAGTTTAGACCATGTGACTTAGTGCACAGTCCAAACGTTTCTTAAATTCATACAGGCTCGGTGCAGCGACTACTTCACTGGGGAGCCTGTTCCAGTGTGCAACCACCCTCTCAGTAAAAAATCTCCTCCTGATATCTAGTCTGAACCTCCCCTGCCTCAGCTTCACCCTGTTCCCGTGGGTCCTATCACTGGTGTTTATGGAGAATAGGTCACCCACCTCTCCGCTCCCCCTTGCGAGGAAGCTGTAGGCCGTGATGAAGTCTCCCCTCAGCCTCCTCTTCTCCAGGCTGAACAGGCCAAGTGACCTCAGCCACTCTTCATATGTCTTCCCCTCTGGGCCCTTCACCATCTTTGTCACCCTCCTCTGGAC
>NW_023306058.1:0-1313 GCF_011077185.1 Oxyura jamaicensis
TATGCCTGGCTAGAGTCACTCAAGCTCCACCTAAAAGAGAGAAAATAACGTCAACTGTCTTAAGCGAAAGGGGATGGTAGGGACGATACCATCACGAAGGATACCTTTCTGACTTCTGCAATCAGTCGATGGGCTGAGCCTCTCCTCACCCCGCACTGGGACGCCGTGGGGTAATATTGGAACACTTGGTTGTACCACGTGTCTCTTTGGAAACTTAGAAATATCTAGAGCCTTTGTGTCTTTTAACGCGTTAACAGCCAGGATGATTACCTGTGTATGTCATGCGTGCTCCCTTGCTTTTGCGGACAGAGAATTTATCGCCGGCAATCCAAAGAACCCGTGTCCTTGTTGCTCTAAGGAATTGCTGTTCATTGCATTGTTCCTAGCCGTGACGGTTCTCATTGAACAAGACTAGAGCAAGGGCGTGCTATGTTATTGGGTGAATCCGTGTCCATGATAGTCCAGTACCCTGAATCTGACCAGAACCATAACAATTAGCTAGCTACGTCCCTTAACGCGACAGGATTTCATAGGGAAAAAAACATAAAACCTAAGATTTCTCATCCCTGGGGCCTTCGGGCCAGGCAGAGGAGGAACCTGAGACTCCTAGCCATGCGACTCCTGAGATTCACAGCTTACAGTTAGTTACTCAGTGTCTTCTGGTCTCACAGGATGAGGCAGAGGTATAATTAATTCCTTCTCCATCTTGCTGGAAAGAGCTTTTCCTATCTGTGACAAAGGAAAAAAAAAAAAGAAAAAAAAAAGTTGTGATCATGGGAGTCATTACGCAAAGCCACACTGTGAATTCAGTACCTACAGTTAAGATCATTTTTAGTCAAGAACACCTCGGCAGCAATGTTATCACTGCAAACATAGTGCTGAAAAAAAAAAAAAAAAAAAAAAGTAATCGACTCAAGATAAAGGAAAGGGCAAGCTAAAAGGACAAATAACACGACCGCAACAACCGTCTGCAACAACCATCTGGTAGATGGTTGTCCACAGCCCTCGGATTCCACGGTCATCTTCCCTGACAAATGAATCCAGGAAAAACAGAAAAGATACGCGTCGTGCCCACAAAAGCCTTTGGGGAGACTACTGAAGGGAAACCAAACCAAAAAACTAGAAACGGCAAGCGGCGTGTACGTCGGTTTTGTTAATGGAGTAACACTAACGTGCTAGAAACGTCCTCGTCCTTTGCCCTCTACCTTGAAAATGTCACCCAATTCTGTCAGCGTTCACCATCAGCGTTTTCTTGTATTTTTAAAAATTTTCACGTGGACAGCTGAGGAAAACATTCTGAATCCCTGTCATCG
>NW_023306059.1:0-2738 GCF_011077185.1 Oxyura jamaicensis
GGCCCTACACTCTAATAACTTGGGGGCCGAGGTTGTGCTTGTGTTTTAACAGAAGCCGGTCCTAGATGGGTGTTAGCACCATGAGTCCGTCCGGCTGTCTCATCATCTGCCTTAACATAATCACAGCACCCTCCTCTGTGGTTTGGACTCCAGCTCAAACAAAAAACAATGTCTGGGAGTGTCCGGCTGGCATATGCAGGACCCACAGACAAGGACTCCAGGAGTTGGAGGGGCAGACAGAGCTCCCCTGGCTGGGCAGCACTCAGTACCTGCCTCTCCCAGGGTTGTGGTTACAAAGTTTGTTAAAGATAGAATTAGTATGCCCGGTAGTTTTTCTGTGTTTTAGTTTGTGTTAATCGTGCTTTCTTAATTTGTTTTAATTGCGCTTTTTATGTTAAAGAAGGGGGAGATGTGGGAGCGTGGCCATGGGGGTTGACAAGTCCCATGGCTTGTGATAACATCAGGAATGTAAAGAGTTTGGAGGAGGGAGCAAAGAGGGGTGATTCAGATGCCTTGCCGTCTCGGGTTGCCTGCTCACCGGAAAAGTGGTAATAATGTTATTAGAACACTTAATACCTAGATATGGGATAATCCAGTACATTGATTCTGATCAGGGCACACACTTTACTTCTAAAATTATAAAATTATTATGTCAATCATTAGGCTTTCAGTGGGAATACCACACTCCGTGGCACCCACAAAGCTCGGAGAAAGTAGAAAGAATGAATCCAACAATAAAACAACAATTGGCTAAATTAATGATCGAGACACAAATGCCCTGGATGATGTGCTTACCATTGTCACTTTTAAATATTAGAACTAAACCACACACTGAGACTGGATTATCACCATGTGAAATGTTATATGGCATGCCTTATTCTCAAGGGATGCCCCTAGGGAACAATGTAGTTGAGGATCGTAGTATCCAGAAATATATGATTACCATTGGTAGAAGATTAAAAGAGCTAAAAGAAACTGGGATGATGGCTCAGACACCACCTTTAGGATTTGCAATTCACCAGTTAAAACCAGGAGATAGGGTTCTAATAAAAACATGGAAAGAAGAAAGCTTATCTCCCTTCTGGGAAGAACCTTTTCTTGTTTTATTAAAAAGAAAACAGCTGATATTTATTAACTGTTATCTATTAGCTGTTATCTATTAACAAGGAAACAGCTGTGAGAACTGCTGAAAAAGGATGGACACAGAGGTTGTGAGTAAAAGGTCCAGTGGAAGAGTAGAAAGTAACATTAGAGCCAGGAGAAACTAAACTAACAGATGGACTTGAAGAAGCCTTCATCGAAGAGCATAAGCTAAGTTGCTGTGGGAATTTTATTGTAATTACTCCAAATTTATTGTAATTACTCCTGTAAAATTAGTAAACAAAGAACCTCTTGAATAGATACCTATTAAGGGAAGATATTTATCAATAACAGGGATCAGTTAAGCATTATCTCCTGAAGGTACTGAGAAGGTACATCTGCAGTGTACACCCCTTTAAGATTAGGGAAGAGGGCAAGACCGGATAGGGAACTGGTGCTGCGGCTGGGAAGGTCTGCAACCCCTTCAGGCTGTGACCGCTAAGCACTATGGCCCTTACCGGACCTCTTCTAGTCCTGCTTTAGGTGAGTTTCTTGGTCCAAGCTACAGCCAACAACTGCAGTCAACTACTAGAAAAGGATGCTTGAGCTCCCAGACATTGGTGTATCATACTGGCTATGACTGTAAAGGCCAGAAAATAGGAAGCTGCATTTTTAACCTGACTCAGTATGCTCTATGCAGAGAAGGTGACAGGAGCGTGTGCTGTGATCCAAAAGAACTCCCTTATCAATATTGGGTAGAAATGAACACAGATTCGAAAGTAGGCAAATTAATTGGAACAAGTGAAGTTGTCAACACCCTGAATACCTCAGTGTCAATAACCTTTGATGCCTGTGATATTATAAATGAAGACCCATCTACTGATTGTGGAAGCCTGAGTTGGAAGAGATATTATAGTAACCAGCCCAAGTACATTTGCCCTAGAAAGGGTGGAACAGTGGCTTCTACGTGTTACACTGATTGGATAAGAGATTATCCGTGGGAGAGGAGTTATCATTACTGTGGACCCTCAAATTGGGGTTGTGCTTGTTGGAGTACGGATCCTGGGGCTATAGGACCCTAATATATATATGCTTAATAGAATAATTAGGTTGCAAGCTGTAGTAGAAATAGTTGTGAATAAAACCAGAGATGCACTCGGATTAATTGCAAAACAAAACACAAAGATGGAAACTGCTTTGTATCAAAATTGCTTAGCTTTAGATTATTTGCTAGCAGAGAAAGGAGGAGTCTGTGGAAAATTTAACCTTAGTAATTGCTGCTTAGAGATTGATGATGAAGGAAAAGCTGTGAATGAACTTGTAAAAAGAAATGAAGAAAATTGCGCACGTCCCAGTTCAAACTTGGAATGAAATCAATTTAAGGGAATTATGGAGGGACTTTATGGGTGGTGGTTGGCTTACTAGAATCAGGATAGTTGTATTGGGAATATGTGGAATAGTATTGTTAATAATTCCATGTTTAATACGGTTTTACCAGACTAATACACTCGGTTATACAAGGAATGCAAACATCTGTGGTACATGTTGACCCAGAACCAGGGTAAGGGAAAACCCATTCCCTGATGATAATAAAAACAAAAGATCCAAAATTGGTACCAATTTGGCAAGTATTGACTCGATTGAAAAACAAAACAAAA
>NW_023306060.1:0-1171 GCF_011077185.1 Oxyura jamaicensis
GGAGGCAAAGAGGCCCCATTGCAATGCCTACATCTCATCTCCTCATCGGCTCTAGAGAAAGGGACAAAAACCTGAGGGCTGCTGGGGCCTGCCATTTTTGCCAGCACCCTCTGCCTTCTCCTCTGCAGGCTTCCCTGTGCTGTCCCACACTTTCACCTATTTCCTGGAAGTCTGCACACACCCATCTCTGTCCACCACCTTGCTCTCATCCCAGCATGTCCATCTTTTCACCCATGTCTCGTCAACCCTCCCCAGCTGATCCTTGAAACACAAAGCCATGGTGTGATAATGGACACTCTTTGGGTGACCTGTGGCACCACAGCACGACCCTTAGTGAGATATTTCTTCCTTCTCATGGCCAGTGCCAACCTTCCAAGGTACATTTCGTGGCAGTTTTTTTCTCTCCTGCTCTTTCCTACTACCAAAGAAAGCTCCATCAGGGTGGAATTTCTCACCTCTGTTGGTGACTCCATTCCTGAGAAGGAAGAGGCGTTGTAGTCAGGAGGGAAAAGGACACCAAGGTCTTCTGTAAGCCCTTTGACATGGCCCTCCATGACTTCCTGGTCTCCAGATTGGAGGGATACGCATGTGATCGGAGGACCGTTGACTGGATAAGGAGTTGGCTTGAAGGTCACACCCAGAGAGTGATGGCCCAGTACTTTAGACCGGTACTGCTTCATATCTTTATCAGTGACAGGGACAGTGGGGTAGAGTGCACCCCCAGCAAGTTCACAGATGACAGCAAGCTGAGTGGTGTACTTGATGCAACAGAGGAAAGGATGCCATGCAAAGGGTCCTGGGGAAGTTTGAAATCTGGGCCCATGTGAACCTAAGGAGGTTCAACAAGTCCAAGTGCAAGGTGCCGCACGTGGGCCAGGGAAATTGCAGATAGGAGCATAGGCTAGGGAAGAACTCCTTGAGAGCAGCCCTGCAGAGAAGGACTTGGGGCTTCTGCTGGATGAAAAGCTTTATGTGATCCAGCAGTGAGAGCTTGTAGCCCAGAAGGCCAACTGCATCCTGGGCTGCATCAACACAAGAGTGGCCAGCAGGTGGAGGCAGGTGATTGTCCCCCTGTGATCTGCCCTTGTGGGGCCTCCCCTGGAGTCCTGTGTCCAGGTTTGGGACCACCAGCACAAGAAAGATGTGGAGCTCTTACAGCAAATGCAGAGGA
>NW_023306061.1:0-2284 GCF_011077185.1 Oxyura jamaicensis
TAGCATTGTTTCATCCTGACACAAATCAAATGAAACATATTTCACAAAGGCTTTCAATGGTGCAGCAGGTAGAGCAAACCCAAACCATTCCAGGATCTCTGGGGAAAAGTTGACTCCACTGACATACTCAAACATTCCTCCTCATGGTATTTTTTTTGTTTTTCTTTTCTTTTTGTCTCTTTTCCCCTCTTTTTTTTCTTTTTTTTCTATTTTATTGTCTTTTTTCTTTTTTCTTTTTTTCCTTTTTTCTTTTTTTTATTTTTTATTTTTTCTTTTTTTCATTTTTTATTTTTTTTAAATTTTTCATTTTTCCCTTTTTTTTCCTATTTTTTACATTTTTTTCATTTTCCTGTTTCTTTCCCTTTTTTTTCATTTTTTCATTTTTTCTTTTTTTTCCTTTCCTTTTTTCTTTCTCTCTTTTTTATTTCTTTTTATTTCTATTTTTTTCTTTTCTTTTTTTTTTTCTTTTTTCCCCTTTTTTCTATTTTTCTTTATTTTTTCTTGTTTTGTTTCCTTTTTTTTCTTTCCTTTTTCTTCTTTCCTTTTTTTCCCTTTTTCTTTCTTTTTTCTTTTCCTTTATTTTTCCCTTTTTCTTTCTTTTTTCTTTTCCTTTCTTTTTTCCTTTCTCTTTTTTTCTATTTTTTCCTTTTTCCTTTTTTTTTCCTTTTTTCTATATTTTTGTCATTCTTTTTTTTATTTTTTCCTCTTTTTTTCTTTCCTTTTTTTCTTTATTTTTTTCTTCTCTTTTTCTTTTATTTTCTTTCCTCTCTTTTTCTTTTTTCTTTTTTTCATTTCTTTTTGTCTCTTTTTCCCTCTTTTCTTAATCTTTTTTCTATTTTTTTCATTTTTCTTTTTTCCTGTTTTTCTATTTTTTTCTTTTTCCTTTTTTCCTTTTTTTATTTTTTCCTTTTTTCCTTTTTTTCATTTTTTATATATTTTTCTTTTTCTCTATTTTTTTCTCTTTTTATTGTTTTCTTTTTTGTTTAATTTTCTTTTCCTTTTTTCCTTTTTCCTCTTTTATTCTTTCCCTTTTTTTTCTTTCTCTTTCTTTTTCTTTTCCTCTTGTTTTTTCTTTCTTTCCCTTATTTTTTTCTTCTTTTTTTTCTTTTTTTTCTTTTTTTCTTATGTTTTTCCTTTTTTTTTTTTTTTTTAGTAGAAACCATAAGGAGTTATCACAGATCTGGGGTAGGAGGTTTGAAGTCTTGGCCGAGCTGCCGTCAGCAGTGCCAGCAAACAGACTGGCGGGCTGGGGAGGGGGGGGAGTAGCCCGGGGGTGGGGGGTAGCAACAGCGGCACAGCCGCTCCGTTCGGCGGGTTCAGCGGAGCGAAGCAGAGAGGGAGGCTCGAGGGCGTCCCGGGGGTGGAGCGTGGTGGCCGGGGGGCAGCAGCAGCGGCGGAGCCAAGGGCGGAGGTCGGCATGCCTCTCCTCCCTCTCCTGTGGGCAGTGCAGGACATCCCCCCTGGGTGTCCTGGGGTGTTACTTCTGCAAGCGGCTCATATCTCTGCTTTGACCTGGCCCCGCCAACTTCCGTCTTTTCCGTGCCTGATGGTGGGTCCGGCGGGACTTCCGCATGATTTAGAGGGGCATCCCCAGAGTTCTTGCCCGCAATGCGCGTTAAAAGTCAGTAACAGTTCTGCAAGGGCTGCCGCTCCTAGTGTTGACATCTGGGCCGCGGCGCAGGCAACCTCCTTCTCCACCTCCATAGCCTTTAATGTCTCTAATACCGTTCGTCACAACTCACAGACAGTTTTCACCTCCTTTTCATCTTTCGAATCCCCCGTTACAGTCCTTTTCCACATGATATTCCCGAACTCCCGCCATTCCGTGACAGGGAACAGCAAGGCAGTCTCTCTAAAATGTCCCCATCGTTGTCCCAACTTGATCAATTTGATCAGTTTCTTTCCCATTGTCTCGCTACCTCTCTTATAGAGTATTCCAGCAAGCAACAATGCCACAGCCCCCACTTCCATGGCTGTGCTTCCCCTGAGAGGTAGGGAGCGACCCTGACCCGTGTCTGCCAAGCAGCACCCTCTCAGCCGTTAATTTTCCCAATCCCCTCCTCTAGCTGCTTACCGCAGTCTCGGAGAACTCAGTAGAGCTGGACAATCTGACGAGTAACCATCCTCTGCTACCAGATGTCGGAAAGGGAAACGGACCCGAGTAACGATGCAACCTCGATGCGAGTATAATGGTCCTCCTTTATTGCATGTTGTTGTGAAATGTGTTTATTTGATTCGTGTCAGTATGGAACAATGCTAGGGCCGCATGATGAAATATAAACTC
>NW_023306062.1:0-1303 GCF_011077185.1 Oxyura jamaicensis
CTCTCCAATTAGCTGTCCAAGTCTTGAAGACTTGAATAAAACTGTGGCAGACATATGGTTCCTTAGGTGTTTCTGCCTTTTAACGAGTTCCATGGTGGATTTTGGTGCTGAATCTGTGAACGTCAGGTACTGAGAGGAGAAGGATGCAATTGCTTGAGAAAGTAAAGTCAGAAGGAAAAGCTGAAGTGAACTGGAGTGTTAATGGGCCCCACTGAGGGCCGTTACCAAGAGATTCTCCTCAGGGACTTGTTAGGGCACATAATTGGAGGCCATGATTACAGATAGGTAAAGCAGTGTGCTGAGAAAACTCTGGGTTTCTTGTGGTGAAGTAAAAGGACCAGGTCCTGCTTCCAGCCACTGGGTGGGGAGATCCTGCACCCCCATGTCTGGTTCAGGGCTCTTGCTGGGGGTCTGTGGGATGTGGTGGGCAGTGTGATGCCATGAGAAGAACAATGGTATGACACCTCCCTGCCTCTGCACAGGGTCTCAAGAAAGCAATGAGCCCCCTTGCGATGACTATATCTCATCTCCTCATAAGCTCTCTCCAAGGGGACCAAAATGTCAGGGCTGCTGGGGCCTTCTCTTCTTGCCAGCACCCACCTCTTGGTCCTCTCCAGACTTTGCCATGCTGCCCCACACTTTGCCCTATTTCCTTGAAGGCTGCAGACACCCATCTCTGTTCACCACCTTGCTCTCATCCCGACATTTCCATGGTTTCACTGACGTCAACCCTCACCAGCTGTTCCTCGAAACACAAAACCGTGGTCTGATCAGAGACACTCTTTGGGTGACCTCTAGCACCACAGCACAACCCTTTGAGAGACATTTCTTCCTCTTCATGGCCAGTGCCAAACTTCCAAGGTACACTTTCTGGCAGTTTTTTCTCTCCTGCTCTTTCCTACTGCCAAAGAAAGGTCCATCAGGGTGGGAACCACTCCTGAAGTAGGCATCCCAAACCATCAGCCTTCTAGTGGCCTGTCAGCCCACTAGACAGAAGTTACTTCACCAGCATTTTCCAAGCCATGGGCCTGCTGCTGGCCTTGCAGCTTCTCGTGTAGACACACCCAAGCCTTTTGCCTGCTGCTGTCCAGTCATGTACTCAGGCAGAAGGGACAGGACAACCCATATGCGGGCCTTCTGTCTGTCTGGGTCCTCCTGGGTATGTTGGCAGAGGGGATCCCATAGTCAGCATGCCCATCAGGTGCCTTCTGCTTGCCTACCAGGACCACTGGCAGATGTCAGCCGAAAAGTACAGTTCCTAGGTGAAAGTGTGACCTGCCAGCTACTTCAGACAGAAGTGACC
>NW_023306063.1:0-2878 GCF_011077185.1 Oxyura jamaicensis
ATCCAAAGACTTTCCTCAAGGCATCCTTGAGCTCCTGGTTCCTCATGTTGTAGATGACGGGGTTCACTGCTGGAGGCAGCACGGATTAGAGAACTGCCACCACAATGTCCAGGGATGGGGAGGAGATGGAGGGGGGCTTCAGGTAGGCAAACGTGGCAGTGCTGACAAAGAGGGAGACCACGGCCAGGTGCGGGAGGCATGTGGAAAAGGCTTTGTGCCGGCCCTGCTCAGAGGGCATCCTCAGCACAGCCCTGAAGATCTGCACATAGGACAACACAATGAAAACAAAACAACCATTATCAAACGCACCACTAAGCACAAGAAGTCCAATTTCCCTGAGATAAGAGCTGGGGCAGGAGAGCTTGAGGATGTGGGGGATCTCACAGAAGAACTGGTCCACAGCATTGCCTTGGCACAGGGGTAGGGAAAATGTATTGGCCGTGTGCAGGACAGCATGGAGAAAGCCACTGCCCCAGGCAGCTGCTGCCATCTGGGCACAAGCTCTGCTGCCCAGGAGGCTCCCGTAGTGCAGGGGCTGGCAGATGGCAACGTAGCGGTCGTAGGCCGTGATAGTTAGAACTGAATAGTGTGAGGCCAAGAAGAAAACAAAAAAGAGAAGTTGAGCAGCACACCATTGATAGGAGATGGCCCTGGTGTTCCAGAAGGCATTGGCCATGGCTTTGGGTAGAGTGGTGAAGATGCAGCCCAGGTCAAGAAGTGCGAGGTTGAGGAGGAAGAAGTACATGGGGGTGTGGAGGCGGTAGTCCATCGCCGTTGACCATCGCTCTCTGGCTGTGACATTCAAGCCAACTCCTTATCCACTCAACGGTCCTCCCATCAAATGCATATCCCTCCAATCTGGAGACCAGGAAGTCATGGAGGACCATTTCAAAGGGCTTACAGAAGACCTTGGTGTCCTTTTCCCTCCTGACTACAACGCCACTTCCTTCTCAGAATGGAGTCGCCAACAGAGGTGAGAAAGATGCACTGCGAGCATTCGTGAATGTCATCAGAAAGCTGATCCCAATAAGACATGGGGAGGTCAGGAGCAGCCTGGCCAAGAGAGAGGTGAGATTTTGGGGTGGGAAGAGGAGCATGGCCAGCAGAAATGAAGGATTTTGTAGAGGTAAGAGGGGTCACTGCTGTAGTAACAGTGACTTACAACAGACATATATTGCCCTTGCCTTATTTTAACCACTAATTTGAATCCCTAAACCTAAATGCTACTCCAACCCTCTGACAGGAATCCATGACTCTAATGCTTGAACTCAAAAGAGCACTTCAAGCAAAATTCAGCCCATAGCCCCTTTCCCTTCCTTTACTCACTTGTTCACCCTAATCCCTTCTCTTAACACTAGCAGTGAAATGCTCCCTTTAACCCTAGACTTCTTGGCAGACCTAAACCAAACCCTAAACCATAATGCATGCCCATACACAAACCACAGAAGAACACCAGAACTTCCCATTCAACCTCTGTTTACTCTCTAACCCAGAATGGGGAGCCCTAGTTCCTCAAGGACTAGAGAGGTCAGCTTTGCCTCAACACCTTTTGCCCCAGCAGGAGGAACGTGACTGCTGCAGCGACTGTGAGGTCACTTCTGTCTCTGCAGTTGATAGGGCAGCAACAGGATCATGTGACTGTGGAAGGGATTGTGAGGTCACTTCTGCCTGAAGTAGCTGACAGGTCACCCTTGACCCATACATGGCATCTGAACAGCACAGAGAATTTGGAACCTGGCCGCCTTCCATCCCCTACCCTTCTCTGACTGTGTGCTGCAATTCCATTCAGCTGGTTACTCCTGTAATACCCAAACTTTCCTGCGGTCCTGATGCTGCTGTCTTTTCAGAGATAGCACAATCACACGAAGGTTGAAGTGTCTGCCCGCAGCCATGAAGAGCTGACAGAATGGAGCATTAGAGCAGGGGAACCTTGAGAAACTGCAAGATTTTGCCTACAGAAACCTCTTGGCATTTACAAGGAGAAGAACCTAGTCCTACACCAAAGGAAGAGGAACCCCACACATCAGGGGAGGCTGGAACCCTGCTGAGCGAGCAGTGCCCAGGAGGAGGAGCAGGGCCTGGGCACCCCGAGGGATGCCATACGAGCAGTGCTGCCTGCTCTCCAGGAACCAGGCCAGCTTCCTACAGAGCTGCATTAGGAGGAACATGGCCACCAAGATCTGACTTAACATCCTCAGCTCATATTCAGTGAGCAACCACCCACACAATGGTCTACAGGAACAGGGAAAAAGGTACAGGGAAAAAAGTACAGGTCTGGGATTCCCTAGGACAGCCTGCTGTGGAGGGGTTCAAGGCCATGAAGAAAATCTGAGTTCTTCTACTCAGCTCAGAGCCAGTGTGACACCACCCACCCAGGGGTGTCCCAGTGTGTAGCTCCTCTTTTAGGAGAGGTGAAGGACAGTGCCCAGAGAGGTTCTGCCATGGTGGAGTTCAGGGCCTAAAGCCCCTGCCTTTTGTTGAGAGGCTGAGGGACCTGGGTTTCTCTGGCCCCATGGCATGGAGACTCCAAACAGAGCAAAAGTAGCCTGAGACTGCCTGAAGGGTGGTTGTACAGATGCAGCAGCTTTCCTCTCTAGGGTAAAATGGCACGAGAAAGAAATAATGCCACAAAGGTGACTTCAGGATGCTGAGACTGGACAGGAAGAGAAAGAAATCCCCAGGATTTCTATTTTTATCCAGGATTCCTGGAGACTACCCCAGGAAGAGCCCTGAGCAAGGTGTGAAGGGAAAGGATCTGCCTTCCCAGGGACTCGGGTCAAAGACTGGGCCTTGCCCTAAGTGAAACACATCCAGTTTTCCTGCACATCAGAGTCACCTTCACACTGCCTTTGTCTACTTGTCCTCACTGCCTCCAAGG
>NW_023306064.1:0-1153 GCF_011077185.1 Oxyura jamaicensis
AGTTAAGGACCTTGAGCACAATGGAGCTCTCATAATCCATGAGGAAATGGTTAGCAAACTGCTACTGCACTTAGATGTACTGAAGTACTCACCAAGCTGCTTTCCGTCTTGTCTCAGCAGGCCTGCTTTTAAGGCAGGTTCCAGTCGAGGGGCGACTAGCAAATGTGATGGCCACCTGCAAGAAGGAGCTGGAAGGAGGAGCTGGGGAACTACAGGCCTGTCAGTCTGACCTCAGTGCTAGGGAAACTCACTAAGCAGATTCTCTTGAGTACCATCACGCAACATTTCCAGGACAACCAGGTGATCAGGCCCAGTCAGAAGGGGTTTATCAAACCAGGTCCTGCTTGACAAATCCGATCTCCTTCTAAGACGAGGTGATGAACTCAGGGGACTAGGGACTTCAGTACATCTAAGTGCAGGGGACAAGGGAAAGGCCGTGGATGTGGTCTACCTAGGCCTCAGGAAGGCTTTTGAAATCATTTCCCACAGCGTTCTCCTGGAATAACTGGCTGCTCAAGTCTTGGCTGGGTGTATGCTTCTTTGAGTTCAAAACGGGATGTGTGGCTGGGCCCAAAGAGTCGTGGTTAAAATGGAGTTCAATCCATTTGGAGTCTGGCCACTAGTGGTGTCCCCAAGGGCTCAGCTGTGGGGCCAGTTCCCTTCAATATCTTTATCAATCCGGATGGTAGGATCGAGTGCCCCCTCAGGAAGTTCCTCATCTGACACCAAGTTAGGAGTGAGTGTTGGTCTGCTCAGTGGTGGGTGGGCTGTGCAGAGAGTCCTGGCTAGGCTGGACCCATGGGCCAAGGCCAACTGTATGAAGTTCATCAAGGCTGTGTTTCAGGTCCTGCACGTGGGGTACAACAACCCCATGCAATGTTGGGGAAGAGCATGTGGAAAACTGCCCAGCGGAAATGGCCTTGGGGTGTACTGGTTGATAGTCGGCTGAACATGAGCCAGGATTGTGCTCAGGATGCCACGAAGGCCACCAGCATCCTGTCTTGGACCAGGAATCCTGTGGTCAGCAGAAGTAGGGAGTTATTGCCCCTCTCTACAGAGCCCTGATGAGGCCACACCTTGAGGACTGCATTGCGGTCTGGGGACCGTGTGTAAGAAGGATATGGATCTGTTAGAATGAATCCAGAGGAGAGGC
>NW_023306065.1:0-2036 GCF_011077185.1 Oxyura jamaicensis
GGGGGGCAATAAACACCCTGAGGGGGCAATAAACACCCTGAGTGGAGCAATAACAGCCCCGGCGGGGGTAATAAACACCCCAGGGGGGGCAATAACAGCCCCGGGAGGGCAATAAACACACCGGGGGGGCAATAAACCCCCGGGGGGGGCAGGGGGGCAATAAACTCACCACGGTGAGGTTGTTGTTGAGGGGCTGGAAGGCGCAGCACAGCAGGGCGGCGCCGTCGGGGTCGGCCACGCGGCGGATGCAGCGGCCGTCGGCGGGGGCCCAGAGCCGCAGGGTGGCGTCGAGCGAGGCCGACACCAGGACGTCGTTGGCCAGCGACCACGCCAGGTCGGCCACGCCGGCACCGTGCCCCCGAAGCACCCGCAGCACCGCCGGCGGGCCCGGCGCCAGGCGGCACACCGAGATGGTGCCGTCCAGGGAGCAGCACGCCAAGAGGTGCCGGTCGTCGTGGGCAAACTGCACCCTGGGGACTGGAAACGGGGCTCAGGATCATTCCCAGTCCCTCCCAGTGCTCCCAGTTCCTCCCAGTGTTCCCAGTTCCTCCCAGTGCTCCCAGTCCCCCCCAGGTCGCTAGCGCCGGCCCCGTGCCACGAAGCACCCGCGGCACCAAGAGGCGCCGGGCGTCGTGGGCTAACTGCGCCCTGGGGACTCCAAAACAGGCTCAGGACCAAGCTCGCCCAGTCCCTCCCAGTCTATCCCAGTCAATCCCAGTTCCTCCCAGTGTTCCCAATCCATCCCAGTGCTCCCAGTCCCTCCCAGGTCGGCCACGCCGGCACCGTGCCCCCGAAGCACCCGCAGCACCGCCGGCGGGCCCGGCGCCAGGCGGCACACCGAGATGGTGCCGTCCAGGGAGCAGCACGCCAAGAGGTGCCGGTCGTCGTGGGCAAACTGCACCCTGGGGACTGGAAACGGGGCTCAGGATCATTCCCAGTTCCTTCCAGTGCTCCCAGTTCCTCCCAGGTCAGTAATGCCAGCCCTGTGCCGCGAAGCACCCGTGGCACCGCCGGCACACCCAGCACCAAGAGGCGCCGGGCGTCGTGGCCAAACTGCGCCCTGGGGACTCCAAAACGGGCTCAGGACCAAGCTCGCCCAGTCCCTCCCAGTCTATCCCAGTCCATCCCAGTCTATCCCAGTTTATCCCAGTCCCTCCCAGTGCTCCCAGTCCCTCCCAGGTCGGCCACGCCGGCACCGTGCCCCCGAAGCACCCGCAGCACCGCCGGCGGGCCCGGCGCCAGGCGGCACACCGAGATGGTGCCGTCCAGGGAGCAGCACGCCAAGAGGTGCCGGTCGTCGTGGGCAAACTGCACCCTGGGGACTGGAAACAAGGGGCAGGATCATGATCAGGATCATTCCCAGTTCCTCCCAGTCCATCCCAGTGTTCCCAGTTCCTCACAGTCCCCCCCCAGGTCGGTAACGCCGGCCCCGTGCCACGAAGCACCCGCGGCACCAAGAGGCGCCGGGTGTCCTGGCCAAACTGTGCCCTGGGGACTCCAAAAGGGGCTCAGGACCGTGCTGAGCACCCTCTCCCAGTCAGTCTCAGTCTATCCCAGTTCCTCCCAGTGTTCCCAGTCCCGCCCAGTGCTCCCAGTTCCTCCCAGTCCCCCCCAGATCGGTAACACCGGCCCCGTGCCGCGAAGCACCCGCGGCACCGCCGGCACAACCGGCACCAAGAGGCGCCGGGCGTCGTGGGCAAACTGCGCCCTGGGGACTGGAAACAGGGCTTAGGAGGGTGCTCAGGACCCTCTCCCAGTCCCTCCCAGTCTATCCCAGTCCATCCCAGTCCATCCCAGTGTTCCCAGTCCCTCCCAGTTCCTCCCAGTCCCTCCCAGGTCGGCCACGCCGGCACCGTGCCCCCAAAGCACCCGCAGCACCGCCGGCGGGCCCGGCGCCAGGCGGCACACCGAGATGGTGCCGTCCAGGGAGCAGCACGCCAAGAGGTGCCGGTCGTCGTGGGCAAACTGCACCCTGGGGACTGGAAACGGGGCTCAGGATCATTCCCAGTTCCTCCCAGTGCTCCCAGTTCCTCCCA
>NW_023306066.1:0-1232 GCF_011077185.1 Oxyura jamaicensis
GAGAGTCCTGATGCTGTGCCAGCACTTCTCAGCAGCAGACACAACACTGGTGTGATACTACTGCTGTTCTTGCTACAAGTGCAGAGTGCAGAACTGTATGGCCTGCTGCAGGGAAAGTCAACATCCTAGCCAGACCCAGTACACTGTTCAAGAGCCATCAGGAGTCCATGTCTTTCATCCCTTCAGATACCTTTCCTTCACACCTGACAGGACAGACCTCCAGAGGTTGAAGATCTGTGCTCCTTTTCCAATTGCTTTGTCAATGTCGCCTTCTCTACTGAGGGGTCCCAGCTGCCTCGCATCCCTGCCCTCTAATTCCAGACTATTGGCTCTGCTATCCCAGCATCAGAGAAACCAGCACCAGATCTCTTCCCAACAAAGGGAGTGGACATTCAGGCATATATAAAAACTGGTGTGTCAAAACCTTCCCTCCAATCTCACAATCCGTAGGCTGTAAAAAGGGTCTTAAAGTCCGTTTCCAAGTCGCTCCTATAATTGGAACGTTTGTTTTACTTAAGGGTCTGTCCTGGTTTCAGTTAGGACAGAGTTATTTTTCCTCCTAGTAGCTGGTAGGGTGCTATGTTTTGGATTAGGATGAGAAGAGTGCTGATAACATGCTGATGTTTTAATTGCTGCAGAGCAGTGCTTACACTAAGCCAAGGACTTTTCAGCTTCTCGCTCTGTCCTGCCAGCGGGCAGGCTAGGGGTGCAGCAAGAGCAGGGAGGGGACAGACCCAGGACAGCTGACCCAAACTGGCCAAAGGGGTATTCCATACCATCTGACATCATGCTAAACAATATATAGGGGTGGCTAGCCGGGGTGGGGGGTTTAGCTGCCGGCTGGGTTAAACCACAACAGTCCTTTTCGCACCCAACATGGGGCTCGAAGGGTTGAGATAGTGGCAGATCTGACCAGAGTGTGTAAAACTAAAACTGGTATAAGTATTTGACCTGTTAATAGTTGCTAGTCACAACGTTGATTGCTTTAATCTCAAGTCTGCTGTGCCTGTATTCCAAACTGAGTTTTATAGCACGTTACTTTCTGTATGTGATCCCTGTCATGCTGTTTATCCTTGGGGGGCCCTGGTTTAAGATCATTATGGTACTGTGTGGTGTAACAATATCTTATGATATGATGAAATATCTGGTCGTGACTCTAACTTGGTATTTGTACTCAGCACTCTCTGTGTTGGGTCTGTCTGGGATGGAGTCACCTTTCCCTGCAGCAGCCC
>NW_023306067.1:0-5408 GCF_011077185.1 Oxyura jamaicensis
GGGGGGGCAGCAGCAGCGGCGGAGCCGAGGGCGGAGGTCGGCACGCCTCTCCTCCCTCTCCTGTGGGTGGCGTCCTTTCCCACATGGTATTCCCGAACTCCCGCCATTCCGTAACAGGGAACAGCAAGGCAGTCTCTCTAAAATGTCCCCATCGTTGTCCCAACTTGATCAATTTGATCAGTTTCTTTCCCGTTGTCTCGATACCTCTCTTAGAGAGGATTCCAGCGAGCAACAATGCCACAGCCCCCACTTCCATGGCTGTGCTTCCTCTGAGAGGTAGGGAGCGACCCTGACCCGTGTCTGCCATGCAGCACCCTCTCAGCCGTTTATTTTCCCAATCCCCTCCTCCTCTAGCTGCTTACCACAGTCTCGGAGACTTAGTCGCGCTGGACTGTCTGGTGCGTAACCATCCTCTGCTACCAGATGTTGCCGGAAAGGGAAACGGACCGGAGTAACGATGCAACCTCGATGCGAGTATAATCGTCCTCCTTTATTGCAGGTTCTCACAGAGTATATATAGGCAACTAACTACAGCATGCGCCGATAACAACTTATAATTGGTCTAGCTTCTCCATGCACTTGTCTCTAGCTTGTTTCCTCATTATCTCTAATACAAGGACGTGGGAAGCAGCGCAAAGCCACCTGCGCATTCCTTTCCCACAGAGGCCCTTCATTTTCTCCCAATTTTTGAGCACTACCCCCTGCTAAGGAAACATCAATGAATCGTTGTATTCTATTCAGATCATCATATAGTCTTATTCCTAAATTGTTCCCTTGTATTTGTGACAATAAAAAGAACAAGGGTCTTATGTACCCCACATAGCATATTCCCGACCAGTTTTTGGGTAGTCTCTTGTAGGCGTGTTTGCCACACACTCAATAATGTCCCTTTAGGGCCCACGTTCCGTTTGGAAAAGGGCCATCCCATCCTTCTTTATTCCTTGGAGCGTGAAAGTACAGAGTATCTTTGTTACCGAGTGGTCCTGTTACAATGTCTTTTCCATATGTACACCTCCAGGCTCCCGCATTGGATTTCCACTCACAATTACAATCAAGTCCTTTTTTGGCAACCTGTCATATTATGAGCTGACCAGAAATATTTAAAGAACACTCACCCCCCATTCTCATTTTGCCATTTCCAGCGGTAGTCCCTTACCACATGTTGTTCTTTAGTGGTGTTATTGCACTGACAGCTCAAGATCTGACCGTGAAGTTGTCTCGTCACTTGTGCTCTTGCCACGGCTTCACATCCAGGTCCAAAAAATTCCCTATATGAGCATTTCAGCCAAGTCCCGTTTCTCAGCTGGACATGTGTGGCGTTCCATTTCCCACTGTGTGCTGTGCAGTTTATAGGTTTACATTCAGGATCAGTACAATCATATCCAGGGGACAGAGTCCAATTGCAAATGCTTTTTCCCACCGGTACCGTTCCTGTTCTGTTTAAACAGTATATACTCCAATCTGACGAGTGCAATTGCCACGGGCCTTCTTCCTCTTTCCAAAATTGTGTCCCATTATGAACTTCACTCAAATTACTAACCCACTACTTAGGTTCGACTGGGCCAGCTACCCAGGGCCAACTTCCAGCTCCCCCCGGTCCTCCACAAACCCAGCAGTTACTAAGGCTAAAGACTTTAGCCACTTCCTCCCCCCAGAGTGAGAAAGTTATTCCTTCGTTCTTGCCCATGGCTCAATTGCCCCTGTAATAACAATACCAGGAAGTATAACATTTCTTATCCTTTGTTCTGTCCAGTCTTGAGAGTGTAGGAAATCAAGAGGCTGGGCCCGCTTCCAGGATCGATTTGTTCTTTACCATTCAGCTTTTCGGGGTGATCTGGCTCCTGGAAAACTAATCACAACTTTATATGAATTTAAAAAGGTTCTTATGTTATTTTTCTTGGGACAACCTAACCTTAGTGCGGGAGAAGTCAGGTCGAGGCCCTCTCACTCGGCAGTCAATACCCATAGGGGTTGCCTCCCTCGGTAGACCATACGCACTGCAGTAGAGAGTCCTACCCTGGTCTTGCCTTCTCCCTTTTCTCCCTCCAGGTTTGTCCCCTTTATCTGGTGCCCTTAATTCACGCATAGCTTCATTACCAGAATATTAGTTCCAGTTCCCCAGGAGTGGATTCAACCCTTCAAGCTTCGGTAGTTATTGGCCCCCTTTACTCTGGATGAGTGGGTCCAACCCCTTTCTGCTGTTCTCACAGCTGTTTCAGTAGTAAGTAAAACAAGAAAGGGCCCTTCCCATATAGGAGATAGGCTTTTTCCTTCCATGCTTTTATTAGAACCCATTCTCCTGGTTTTAACTGGTGGATTGCAAATCCTAAAGATGGTGTTTGAGCCATCATTCCAATTTCTCTTAGTTCTTTTAATCTCCTTCCAATGGTGATTATATACTTCTGGATATTACGATCCTCAACTACATTGTTCCCTAGAGGCATCCCTTGAGAATAAGGCATGCCATATAACATTTCATATGGTGATAATCCAGTCTCAGTGTGTGGTTTAGTTCTAATGTTTAAAAGTGCCAATGGTAAGCATTTTGTCCAGGGCATTTGTGTCTCGATCATTAACTTAGCCAATTGTTGTTGTATTGTTTGTTTCATTCTTTCTACTTTTCCCGAGCTTTGTGGGTGCCACGGAGTGTGGTATTCCCCCTGAATACCTAATGATTGACATAACAATTTTATTACTTTTGAAGTAAAGTGTGTGCCCTGATCAGAATCAATATACTGGATTATCCCATATCTAGGCATTAAGTGTTCTAATAAAATTTTTACCACAATTTGTGCTGTAGCTCGTGCTACAGGATAAGCTTCAACCCATTGTGTTAAATTATCCACTATTACCAATAGATATTTTATCCTCCCTACCTTGGGCAATTCAGTGAAATCAACTTGCACTTTTTCGAAAGGTCTATAAGCTGTCTTTCTCCCCCCTGTGGCTGTTTGTCGAAACACTTCTGTAGTTATCTTCTGACAAGTTAAACAGCCTTGTGTAATTTGCTTTGCTATTTCATATATCCCAATGCAACCGAATTGTTTAAGGAAATGATCACTTAACGCCTTTGTACCCCAATGGGTGTGTGCATATAACTGTCCTAATATTTGTCTCTTACAGGCTTTTGGCAGTGTCCATTTTCCTTGTTCTAATTTAGCCCCTATTCTCTCCAATTTTATTTGTTCCTCAGGGGTGAACTTTTTTTCCCCTTCTTCTCGTTTTTCTTCCTCCTGTATTACATTAATTTTAACAACCTGAGTCCTCAAGGCCGCTCTTTGGGCTTCTTTATCTGCTAAATTATTTCCCCTGATTCGATAATCTAATCCCTTTTGGTGTCCTCTCACATGTACTACTGCTATCTGCTTCGGTTCTCTTAGTGCCCTTACAATTTTCACTATTAATTCTTGATGTATGAGATTCCTCCCTTGAGTGTTAATTAAACCTCTTTCTTCCCAATTTTTTCCAAAAGTGTGCACCACCCCATATGCATATTTTGAATCTGTAAATATAGTCCCACTTTTTCCTTTTAATAGTTCCAGGGCCCTACATAAGGCATACAGCTCACAAGCCTGAGCTGACCATGATGGACTTAAAGGCCCTGATTCCACAGGTTCTAGGTCCTTATTAATTATTGCATATCCTGATTTTCTTTTTCCTTCCACTACTCGGGAGGAACCATCTACAAACAGCGCTTCCCCTTTTTGCAACTCAGTGTCTCTTAAATCTGGCCTTCCCTTAGTCTGGGTCTCAATTACCTCTAAGCAATTATGTTGTAATTTGTCAGATGGTTCTCCAGACAAAAATTGTGCTGGACTCTGAGCAGAGGTTACTCTCAGTTCCAAGTCAGCGACTAAAGCTTGGAGACAAGCAGGCCAGCCTCTGCTTACTGGATCAAGTAACTTAGAACAATACCCTACAGGTTTCTTAATCCCTGCCCAATCTTGAGTAAGAACTCCATATGCTGTCTGATTTGATGTATTCACAAAAAGATAGAAAGGGTTTTCCAGATCTGGAGGCTTAGTACAGGTGTTTGTATTAATGCCATTTTTATTTCCTTGAATTTTTGATCATCTTCTGTGAACCACTTAAGTCGGTCATTAGCTAATTTTTTATATAGCAATTTGACCTTCTCACTATAGTTCTCAAGCCATGGTCTACAATATCCTAATAATCCCGATATTTGCCAAATTTCTTTTTTAGTTTGTGGGGGTCTTAAAGATAGAATACCAGATACCCTGTCAGGATCTAGCTTCTTTTTCCCTTCACTCAGCCAATGCCCTAAGTATTTCACTTCCTGCTCCACAAATTGCAATTTTGATCGAGATACCTTTAATCCCCTTTCCCCTAGGAAATTTAATAATTTAATAGTGGCTTCTCATGTTTCTTCCTCAGTTTCTCCTGCCACTAATAGATCATCCACATATTGCAATAATTTTACTTCCTTGGGTAATGTGAAATCTTGTAAGATCTTCTCTAAAGTTTGTCCAAATAGATTTGGTGACTCTGTAAATCCCTGTGGCAGTACAGTCCATCTTAATTGTTGTTTTTGTCCTGTTTTGGGATCTTCCCATTCAAAGGCAAAATAATCTCTGGATCCCTCATCCAGAGGGCAGGCCCAAAAAGCATCTTTCAAATCTATTACACTATACCAAGTATGTCTGGGAGAGATATGACTCAGTAAAGTATAGGGATTTGCCACCACAGGAAATGTAGTAATTGTTCTCTGATTAACAGCTCTCAGGTCCTGTACCATCCTGTATGACCCATCTGATTTTTTTACGGGGAGGATGGGTGTATTATGAGTTAACATACATGGTTCTAAAGTTCCTCCCTCCAGAAGTCTGTCTACTACAGGTTTTAATCCTTTTCGACCCTCCATTGGTATAGGGTATTGTTTAACTCTGATTGGGTGATGTGGATCTATTATTTGAACATTTATAGGGGCCATTTCTATTTTTCCAATTTTCCCTTCCTTATACCATACTGAAGGGTTAATGGCTTCCTCATCTTCTTGTGTTAAAGTGTACAATTTAATCTGCAATTTGTCTCCTTGGCTATGAATGCTCAAGTTTAATTTTAAAATCAAATCCCTTCCTAATAAATTGTACTCTGCTTCAGGGAGCAACAGTAAATCATTAAAACAAATTTTCTTTTCTGTTTCTACTTCTATGTCTTGTAAGACAGGCACTTTAAAAGGCTCTCCTTTTGCCCCTACTATTGATACATAACTTTTCCCTTTTTCTACTCCTCTTGGAAGTTTTTGAATAGTGGATTTTTCAGCCCCTGTGTCCACTAAGAATAAAACTTCTTCTTTATGGGGAAACTTCTTCTTTATTCCCTGCAGCAGCCCATACAGTGCTGCGCTCTGCACTTGTAGCTAGAACAGCAGTGGTATCACACCGGTG
>NW_023306068.1:0-1982 GCF_011077185.1 Oxyura jamaicensis
CCGCATCGCTCGGAGGGAGGAGGAGGAAGAGGGTGGATGGGGGGGGGCAAGGTGCTTTTGGTTTCTCTCCTTTGTTTCTCACTTCTCTAGCTCGTTAGTATTAGGCAATAAATCTTACTATCTCCCTATGCTGAGTCTTTTGCCCATCACGATAATTAGTGCGCGATCTCCTCGTCCTTATCTCAACCCTTGAGCCCCTTTCATCGTATTTTCTCCCCATTCCTCTTTGAGGACGGGGAGTGAGAGAGCGGTTGTGGTGGAGCTCGGCCGCCCACCCGAGTAAAACCACCACAATTACATGCTTTAACAACTTTATTAGGGCATCTTAGAGTAATTCTGTAATATTCCCATGCTATAGATTTACTCTACTTTTTAACTTTGAGCCAGTCTTTCTAAATATTTGTCTTTTACCATAGGTGTTTCATTACTTCTGTTGTTCTTTCTCTGCCTTGCATAGCCTTTTCACATGTATATATTTTCTATCATTCAAGATTACACTTTAATCTAATCATCAGCAAGTTTGAAGATCATGTTTATCCCCTGCGTAGACAATCTCCATGTCAGAGGATCTTTTCTCTGTCTATCTGGCCCAAGTTATGCAAAGCAGCTTTAAAACAAGTGGTTCTCACCAAAAAAGTATGTGCTCTTTATTGGTACAGCTGTAACAAATAAGGGAATAAAACCACGTCTGCAGGTAATTCCCATGGTATAATTATCAGTCACATTATGGCAAAGTTAATGATGCTGTTGCCTTTTTCATCTTCAGAAAACTGTGTTTTGCTGGACCTAAGAAGGACTGAAAATGGTGGTTGGAATTTTTCTTCTGTTAATGAGTTTTTATTTGGGGATTTGGAGGAGAAATAAAGAGGTGCAGAAGGATTTATCAAGAAATGTAACAATGAACTCCTAAATATGGTGTTTTGGTCAAAAAGCCTCATGTAATTCTTGGCTATATAGAGAGAAATCTCTAGGGACAACAATGACAATACTAGTTCTATGTTTGGCACTGAAACAATTTTTGTTGGAATTTTCTTTGTCCAGTTTAGGATTCAAGGAGACTGTTGCTAAACAGAAATCATTGAGAGAAGAGCCAGAAAAATCATTGATTCATGTAGCATAGGATGAGGGACGCAAGGAATTTTTTCTCTTTGTTTTGTCAAACAGAAAAGTATATTGACTGAAGTCCAAAAGTATCTCCAGTGAAATAGAAACTTAATAACTGGCTTTTCTATCTAGCTGGCAAAGACATAACAAGATCCAATTGCTGGCACTGAAGCTGAACAAAATCAAACTTGAATTGAGTGGTACAATTTTCCTTAATGGGTAGCTAACCATTGGAACAGTTTGATTTGAATTATAATGAGTTTTCCATCTGTACTAGTTTTAACTTCAAGAGATGTCTTTCTTAAAAGACATTTTCTAGCTGAAGTCAGAAGTAGTTTAGGAAATCTCAGGGACTTCTATGACAAAATGGATCAGCCCCAGATGGTCACAAATAGATGTTTTAGCTTATCTCTGGTGGGGACCAAACTGGTTTTGTTTCTTCATTCAGCTCTTGTGGTGGTTTTACCGTGCTAGGCAGTTGAACACCACAACCGCTCTCTCACTCCCCCTCCTCAGATGAAGAGGGGAAGAAGTAAAGGAAAGAACAACTCATGGGTTGAGATAAGAATGATTTAATTAAAGGGAAATATATATATATATATATATTATTAAGGAAAAATTATTATTAATTAAACAATTCAACTAAAGGGAAAAAAGGGAAAGGGGAAGAGGGAGGGGGAAAGGGAATAACAAAACAAAACAAGTAAAGGCTATGTGGAAATGCAGAGGAAAGAAATTACTCTCTACTTCCCACAAATGAGCGATGCTTGACCACGTCCTTGAAGCAGGGCCTCAACGCACGTAGCTGGTGTTCGGGAGGAGGGCAGACGTTTTCGCAACGAGAGCCCACCCCTCCCCTCTTCTTCCTTTTTCCACCT
>NW_023306069.1:0-4280 GCF_011077185.1 Oxyura jamaicensis
GTGGGATTGCTTTTGCTCAAGGACCTGGATGCACTTGGTGGGTAATGCAAAAGAATGGGGAGGTCCGGTATGTACCTCAAGGGGATTAAATACTAGGTGAGAATAGCCCATGAGTTGTGTTGTATTATGTTAATTATTATATAACACTGTGTGTCATCATTACCATAGATGAAAATAGTGATTAACTAGAATGTATTGGAAAGAGTGTAACCTGAACATGACATAAATGGTATGGAATAAGGGGTGGATATATGTCCTGGTTTCAGTTAGGACAGTTATTTTTCCTCCTAGTAGCTGGTAGGGTGCTATGTTTTGGATTAGGATGAGAAGAGTGCTGATAACATGCTGATGTTTTAATTGCTGCAGAGCAGTGCTTACACTAATCCAAGGACTTTTCAGCTTCTCGCTGTGTCCTGCCAGCAGGCAGGCTGGGGGTGCAGCAAGAGCTGGGAAGGGACAGACCCAGGACAGCTGACCCAAAGTGGCCAAAGGGGTATTCCATACCATCTGACGTCATGCTAAACAATATATAGGGGTGGCTAGCCGGGGTGGGGGGGCGGCTGCTCGGGGTTGGGCTGGGCATCGGTCAGCGGGTGGTGAGCAATTGCATTGTGCATCACTTGTTTGTACTTATTATTATTACTATTATTTTCTATCTTAATAAACTGTCCTTATCTCAACTCACAGGCTTCACTTTCCCGTTTCTCTCCCCCATCCCAGAGAGGGAGGGGGGAGGGTGAGCGAATGGCAGTGTGGTGTTTAGCTGCCAGCCGGGTTAAACCACAACACAGAGACAGCAAGGCATCTCCTGAATCACCCCTCTTTGTTCCCTCCTCTTAATTCTTCACATTCCTGAAGCTATCACCAGCCATGGGGTTTGTCGACCCTCATGGCCACACTCCCACATCTCCCCCTTCTTTATCATAGAAAAGTGCGATTAACAGAAACTAAAACACAGAGAAAAACTACCAGGCATACTAAGTCTATCTTTAACAAACTTTGTAACCACATCCCTGGGAGAGGCAGGTACTGAGTGCTGCCCAGCCAGGGGGGCTCTGGATGCCCCTCCAGCTCCTGGAGTCCTTCTCTGTGGGTGCTGCATATGCCAGCGGGACCCTTCCAGATGTTGTTTTTTGTTTGAGCTGGAGTCCAATCCGCAGGGGAGGGTCCTGTGGTCATGTTAAGGCAGATGATGAGACGGCCGGACGGACTCATGTTGCTGACACCCATCTAGGACCGGCTTCTGTTAAAACACAAGCACAGCCTCGGCCCCCAAGTTATTAGAGTGTAGGGCCTTTCCCAATAATTGGTGCTGTATTTTTTTCATTTTTATTTATTTTATTTATTTTACCATGCTCTTCCTTTAACTGAGTTTCTCCCAGATCTGTCGCCTAGGTCTTTCTGTCACCTTTTCTCTTGCACGGACAGATGCAAGGACCTTCCTCTGTCCATCGATTTAAAAAATTTAAGAACGTAGCATACTTTATCTATCTTTTCCTAGGGCTCACACCCCTACTCTCCCTTCTTGGTTTTAGAAGCTGTCCTGGTTTAGTTAGGAGAGAGTTAATTTTCCTCCCAGTAGCTGGTAGGGTGCTATGTTTTGGATTTAGAATGAGACTAATGTTGATAACACACTGATGTTTTAATTGCTGCAGAGCAATGCTTACACTAAGCCAAGGACTTTTCAGCTCCTCGCTCTGTCCTGCCAGCTGAAACAAGCAAGCAATTAGTAAATATAAAAGGATTATTTGCTAGCTAGGCATAGGATGAATCATTATTTAGGTACCAAGAATAGAATAGATTAGTAACTCAATATTATCTGTTAGTCAAGGAAGAAGTAGTCTGAGTCTCTAAGATATACTATCAGGAGCCAAGAGGTGAAGAATAGGTGAAAACTAAGTAACAAAAGCTTGCCAGACATCCTGTCTCGCGCAGGAAACAGGTGGACAACAAGGACACAAATTAGCTCAGACTGATAAGGACATTGCAAACTTGCAAAATCACTACATTCTGGATAAAGGCTGAGAAGTATACTATGAGGAAGACATACGGCCTTCCTCCCAAAGACCACTGCCCATGTCCCGAAGACCCCTGCCCACAATTCTTGGAAGAATCTGCGCAAGCGCAAAGGACTGATAAGCTGATTAGCATAAGAAGCGTGAGTAGGCGGGTTTAGGTAATGAATATGTATAGGTGTTAATTGAATATTCATTGTTCTGCTGTATAAATGTGAGATAGTTTGTCACTTTGGGTATGCACGTTAGGTGGAAGGATCCCCCTTGCATCCAGTGCTGTCAATAAAGAATACTTCGTCACTAAGAAGAAATTTTGACTTGGTTCTTTAAATCAATCTGGCACCCCAGATGGGACAACCTCTCTGCCCGGCTGCAGGACCCGCTGGGAATAGGACTCCCTAGGGTACCCCCGGGATTTCCCAGAGGGACTCCTTGACTCAACGGATCACTGCGGAGGCAGACAAGGACCCCATCGCTGTAAGTGATGATATTCTTTATTTTGGTTTGTTTGGTAGACCGGTCATTTGGTGCTGCCTGTAAGTCGGAAGGTAAGCTTCTGCAGGGTATACTGTGGTGTATGCTTGGTGTATACTTTTGTGGCTAGCACCTTAAGTATACGTTGGATCTCTTTTAGTGGCATTTAATTGCCGTTGGGAACTTTGGCAAAAGGTTTGCCTTTAAGGTTTATTTGGTACTGTGTTACTTATTTCAGTTTTCTGACCTATCGAATGCGGAATTTGACTCTGTTGTTATTGCGATTTTAGCTGGGAACCTTGGCAAAAGGTTTGCCTTTAAGGTTTATTTGCTACTGTGTTACTTATTTCAGTTTTCTGACCTATCGAATGTGGAATTTCTGAATGTGGAATTTGACTCTGATTAGTGCCTTCGCGATTTTAGCTGGGAACCTTGGCAAAAGATTTGCCTTTAAGGTTCATTTGGTACTGTGTTACTTATTTCGGTTTTCTGACCTATCGAATGAGGAATTTGACTCTGATTGTTGTTATTGCGATTTTAGCTATATTTTTGGTAATAATAATAGTTTCTTGGTGTTGCTGTAAAAAGATACCAACGTGCTGCATTTTGTAAGTGTTAAAGGGGTATTTTGAAAGTGTGAATCGGAAAAATGGGAGGAAAACAAAGTGGTGGAATTCTAAAGAAAAGTCCTTTAGGATGTGTTTTAATTCATTGGAAGGATATTGGAGGGTCCGCTGGAGGAACTGTGAATAAGAAAACAGTGATAGAATATTGTAACCAATGGTGGCCACTATATAAGTTGGAGTATGGGGAGAAAAGGCCTTCTAATGGTACTCTGAGGTATAGTACCTTGTTACTGTTAATGTTGTTTTTAAGGAGAGAAGGGAAATGGGATGAAATGTTGTATACTGATATGTTCTTTCAGCATCTTGGAGGGAAAAGGTATGGAATTAAGTTGGCCCCTGACTGAGCCTTTGGTACTGGCATTAGAAAAGTACAGGCTGGAGAAAGATAAAGGAAGTGTTAAAAGGGTTGTGGAAGGTGTTAAAGGTGTGGCATGTAGTATTTGATAAAGCTGTTTGAAGTTGAATGAGCAGGGAAAGAGGATGCAGGAATGTTAGTTCTGCCTCAACCGGAGGCTGAGATCTTAAAATATTAGAGGGTGAGAGCCCTCTGGGGCAGAGGGACCATGATGGGTCCGGAAGATTTTTCATGGAAACAGAAAAGCAGTTAACTCTTAAAACAACCTGAGTTCACCTGTGAGCTCAGATTGCCAATGGGACTGCTCAGGGAACTTTCAACGATTGTATTCCCCTGACAGACCCCCCCATCTGAAACCCTAATCATCCCGGAAATTATGAACTGCTATACCGAAATCTGGTTAAATTGGGAATTGAGAATTTGTTCCAACAAGGTCCAAAAGAAACCCCTATGGAATTTTTGGACCAACTTTTGAAATGCAATGAAAAAAAAAAAATGGACGTGGCTTCAGAAAACAGAGGCAATTGGCTAGCCTCTTTCTAGGGCAATTGGCCCCCTGATATCAGAAAGAAATTGCCTTAGGCTGCAGGATAAACTTACAACAGTCAGGAATAATGGGGACCGGGGGCACCTACCCTAGCAGGTCCACTGGTTGAAATAAAGCTAGGGAATGAAGAGAGAGGCTTGAATTTTTGTTGGTTAAAGGAGCTTCTTTCTCTGTGTTAATTAGTCTGTAAATGTAATAAGAGCAACTGCCCAACAGTGTGAAATGTGTTTATTTGATTCGTGTCAGTATGGAACAATGCTAGG
>NW_023306070.1:0-1986 GCF_011077185.1 Oxyura jamaicensis
CGAACGGCTGTGTGGTGTTTAGCTGCCAGTCGGGTTAAACCACAACATTGGCAGAGTCCCTTGGGAGGCAGTCCTGAAGAGCAAAGGAGTCCAGGAAGGCTGGACACTCATCAAGAAAGAAATCCTAAAGGCACAGGAGCAGGCTGTCTCCACATGCCAAAAGATGAACCAGCACCGAAGAAGACTGGCTGTGGCTAGAGCTCGGGAAGAAAAAGAGGGTTTATGACCTTTGGAAGAAGGGGCAGACCACTCAGGAGGACTAAAAAGATGTAATGAGGCTGTGCAAGGATAAAATTAGAAGGGCCAAAGCCTGACTGGAGCTCCATCTGGCTATTCCTGCTAAAGACAAGAAAAGAAAATGCTTTTTTATAAATACATAAATAAGAAAAGGAGGAATAATGAAAATCTCCAACCTTTATTGGATATGGGGAGAAGCAGTGACGAGATGAAGAAAAGGCTGAGGTACTTAATGCCTTCTTTGCCTCAGCCTTTAGCAGCAAGACCAGTTATTCTCCAGGTACTCAGACCCCTGAGATGGTAGATAGGGATGGGGCAGAATGAAGCCGTGGTAACCCACAAGGAAATGGTTAGCAACCTGCTACACCACTTTAGATATATGCAAGTATATGGGAGTCAGATGGGATCCACCTGAGGGTACTGAGGGAGTTGGGGGAAGTGCTCAGCAAGCCCCTTTCCATCATTGATCAGCAGTCCTAGCTATCAGGGGAGGTCCCAGACAACTGGCAGTCAGCAAACGTAACATCCATCTACAAGAAGGGGCGGAAGGAGGATCCAGAAAACTACAGGCTTGTCAGTCTGACCACAGCACCTGGGAAGTTGATGGAGCAGATTATCTTGTGTGCCGTTATGCAGCACCTACAGGACAACCAGGTGATCAGGCCCACACTCAGCATGGGTTTATGAAAAGCAGGTCCTGCTTGATGAACCTGATCTCCTTCTACAACAAGGTGACATGCTCAGTGAACAAGGGAAAGGCTATGGACATGGTCTATCTAGACTTCAGTAAGTCTTTTTACACCATTTCCCACAGCATTCTCCTGAAGAAGCTTTCTGCTCAAGGCTTGGATGGGTGTACGCTTTGTTGGATTAAAAACTGGCTGGGCCCAAAGAGTCGTGGTGAATGAAGTTAAATCCACCTGGAGGCTGGTCACTAGTGGTGTCCCCCAGGGCTTGGTATTGGAGCCAGTTCTCTTCAATATCTTTATCAATGATCTGGACGAGGAGATCAAGTGGAACCTTACTAAGGTGACAGATGACACCAAGTTGGGCGCGAGTGTTGATCTGCTCAAGGGTAGGAAGTCTCTAGAGAGGAATCTGGATAGGCTGGACCAAAAGGGCCAAGTCCAACTGTTTGAAGTTCAACAAGGCCAAGTGCTGGGTCCTGCACTTGGAGCAAAACAACCCCATGCAGCGCTACAGGCTTGGGGCAGTGTCTGGAAAGCTGTGCAGAGGAAAAGGATCTGTGATTGTTGGTCGATAGCCGGCTGAATATGAGCCAGCAGTGTGCTCAGGTGGCCCAGAAGGCCAACAGCATCCTGCCTTGTATCAGAAATAGCATGGCCAACAGGACTAGGGAAGTAATTTTAGATGCTCCATCCTTTCCACTGAACAACAGTCCTAAACATAAAATATCAAATCCTCCTGCTAATACACTTGCAATAGTCTACAATGAGTTCCAGACAAGAAGTTCCAAAGAAGTAAACTCCAGAATACATAAAATCTGAATACAAAATTTTAGCAATAGAATTTAGGCTGCAAGTTCTTATATTAGAACATACTTGAAATTGTTTCTATTTTCTCTCTCTTGTTAAGCTATCTTTAAACGAAAAGCCATTCTTGTTAAAAACACACACATCCTGGTAATGAGCATGAGTCTCAACTACATGAAATCCATACTATAAGTAAGTCCATACTATAAGAGCATTTTTTTGCCTTCCCTGGTACTTCAGTGACCCGTATTCCCAG
>NW_023306071.1:0-1678 GCF_011077185.1 Oxyura jamaicensis
TTACAGCTAGATACTGCTGTTTTTGCGACATCTTCATCTTCATCCTCCTGCTCCTCTAATAGCTCGGCGTCATCTTCTCTACACCTAGACCTAGCAGAAGACTCTCTGCGTTCTAAACGACCTGAGTGTCTGTACCATTTTTTCACCTCGGTTACGGGTGCAACCAACACTGGTACAGTTTGTTTTCCTGGCTCAGCCTTGGGGCCCGTTTTAGGGCTTGGAGTGGCTGCTGGGTCTGTCTCAGAGGTTGAAGTGGCCACCGGGTCTGTCGCTGGGGTTATACTGGCATTGAGTGCAGCTCGGTCAGCATAGGCCAAGCCCCAGCACGTTGCAGTGATTTCTGTGTGTCTGGTACTGCCAGGGTGATGACACACCTTTTTCAAGCACTCCACCAGTTTTTTAGGATTTTTCAATTGTTCAGGGGTGAATTTCCAAAGCACTGGAGGTGCCCACTGCTCTAGATGCCTGCCCATATCCTCCCACTCTCCCGGCCACTCATAACTATCCTGCCTCAGGACAGATCTCTGGATAACACTCTTAAGTATTTGTTTAACCTTAGACAGAACCTGAAATGCATTCAGGAGACATAACAATGAGAACATGCTGGTCTGAACATCCCAAGGATATTCAAAGGTTTGGAAAGCTACCATAACTTGCCTGGAGGAGAAGAAAGGGAGAGTGAACAAATGGGAAAAACCATATTCCCCTGGACCCCTCCATAGATTGGCTCCCTGAAGATAAAGCATGAAAGTTGTAGTTATTAATTTTTTCTGAGGTAGGGTTCCCAAAGTATGGAGTTGATGACAATGCTGAGTACAAATACCAGGTTAGTCTCATGGCCGGTAATTTTATCATATCGTAACCCAGTGTTACACAGCACAGCAAAATAATAACCTTGTACCAACCCCCAGCAGTGATAAGCAACACAACAGGGAACACATACAGTAAGTAATGCTCTATATAACTCAATTTGGAAAACAGGCACAGAAGACTTGAGATCACAAATCGGCATTGTGATTAGTAACTATTAAACGGATGTAATGCTTATCAGAATCTTGTTTTAACACACTTTACTCAGATCTGTTGTTATCTCAACCCTTCGGGCCCCACGTTGGGTGCCAAAAGGACTGTTGTGGTTTAACCTGTCCTGCAGCTAAACACCACACAGCCGTTCGGAACAGAAAAAATAAAATAATAATAATATGTACAAACAAGTGATGCACAATGCAATTGCTCACCATCCGCTGACTGATGCCCAGCCACCCCTATATATTGTTCAGCATGACGTCAGATGGTATGGAATACCCCTTTGGCCAGTTCGGGTCAGCTGTCCTGGGTCTATCCCCTCCCAGCTCCTGCTGCACTCCTACCACCAGCTACTAGGAGGAAAATTAACTCTGTCCTAACTGAAACCAGGACAGGAGGCCACGCGAGCCTTTGACCAACTAAAGAAGGCTCTCATGTCAGCTCCAGCTCTGAGACTTCCAGATATGATTAAACCATTCCTCCTCTTTTCCCATGAGAAACAGGGGATTGCCCTGGGAATACTAGCACAGGACCTGGGCCCATATCGAAGGGCAGTTGCCTATTTTTCTAAGCAGCTGGATGCTGTCACCAAGGGATGGCCAGGATGCCAGACGTTAACTGGGAGTGCCACACGGCTGACACGAGCAAGTCC
>NW_023306072.1:0-1432 GCF_011077185.1 Oxyura jamaicensis
AGAAAACAGATAGGACTTGAGAACAGGGAAATTCTCCTGGATTCTTTCATTGTATTTAAGTACCCATGATGCCCGGTTATATAGCTACATGAGAAGATTACATCAAATTAAACATCACAATCAAGAGATTATGAGATAACTATAAAATATTGAAATAAATATCACACTTGTAAGAAAGTAATAATACAGAGAAAGGACACCAACAGATCGTCATAATATTTTTTGAGAGTTCTGTTAAGGTAATTGGCCCTTTATCAATGTTGGATAAGCATGTATCCAAAGACTTTCCTCAAGGCATCCTTGAGCTCCTGGTTCCTCATGCTGTAGATGAGGGGGTTTACTGATGGAGGCAACACCGAGTACAGAACTGCAACCACCAGGTCCAGGGATGGGGAAGAGATGGAGGAGGGCTTCAGGTACGCAAACGTGGCAGTGCTGACAAACAGGGAGACCACGGCCAGGTGCGGGAGGCACGTGGAAAAGGCTTTGTGCCGGCCCTGCTCAGAGGGCATCCGCAGCACAGCCCTGAAGACCTGCACATAGGACACCACAATGAAAATGAAACAACCGAAGGCTAAAGCACCAATAGGCACAAGAAGTGCAATTTCCCTGAGATAAGAGCTGGAGCAGGAGAGCTTGAGGATGTGGGGGATCTCACAGAAGAACTGATCCAAGGCATTGCCTTGGCAGAGGGGCAGGGAAACTGTATTGGCCGTGTGCAGGACAGCGTGGAGAAAGCCACTGCCCCAGGCAGCTGCTGCCATCTGGGCACAAGCTCTGCTGCCCAGGAGGCTCTCGTAGTGCAGGGGCTGGCAGATGGCAACGTAGCGGTCGTAGGCCATGACGGTGAGAATAGAATATTCTGCTGATATAAAGAACAGAAAGAAAAAGACCTGTGCAGCACACCCTTGATAGGAGATGGCCCTGGTGTCCCAGAGGGCATTGGCCATGGCTTTGGGGAGAGTGGTGGAGTTGCAGCCCAGGTCAAGGAGGGCGAGGTTGAGGAGGAAGAAGTACATGGGGGTGTGGAGGCGGTGGTTGCAAGCTATGGTGGTGAGGATGAGGCCGTTGCCCAGGAGGGCAGCCAGGTAGATGCCCAGGAAGAGCGCAAAGTGCAGGAGCTGCTGCTCCCGCGTGTCTGCAAATGCCAGCAGGAGGAATTCACTCACAGAGCTGATGTTGGACATTGAACACGGCTGTCTGTTGAAGAGGAAAAAGTAGAAAAAATTAGAACAGATTTTTTTGAGGAAGAACTATTGCCACCCTTGGAGTTCCCCCAGTCAAGCCTCTGTATGTGAAGATATTTTCTGCACCTCTCTCACTTGGGCTGTGGCTGGTGCTGTCTGAGAGTAGCACTGGGAGCAGGGGTAGCTGTGGGCTCCCAAGAGTTCCTTCCTGCTGTGCAGCAGGAGGGAAGCAGGAACATGAGGGA
>NW_023306073.1:0-3513 GCF_011077185.1 Oxyura jamaicensis
AAAGAAAGAAAGAAAGAAAGAAAGAAAGAAAGAAAGAATAAAAGAAAAAAGACGCATCTCTTAATAGTTTCCTCACTTTGCATCATGACCAGTTTCCATATAAGATGACTTTCCAGTTTAAGCTAATTAAAAAATGCCTGCAGAGCTGATATGACCTTTATGTTGTGTAAATTGTTCTCCGCTTTTCCTTAGGCAAAATGAAAACAAAACCATGGTCTTCATGGTTTGTCTGCAAACAGAAATTCAATTTTATTTTCACAAATGACTGAGCTCAATCTATGACCCTAGGAGATCTAGAATGATGTACAGAGTGGTTATTAAAGGTTAAGGAATACATGTCTTAAATTACATGAAGACTTAAACAATGGCACTGAAAATTTAACTGATGTTTAACTCACTTTCAGAAGGTTTTAACAAAAATAAAAATAAAAGTCTGTCTCAACAATAACAAAATTATGAAAAATATTTTATCATCATACAAATTTAAGTACATGGGCAAGTCAGTCTAGTTTAAAAAAAAGTCAGCTATCAGCTGCCAGCAATCAAATTTGTGTTTTGTAGGCATGATACAATTTTTTAGACAAAGATTAAGCAAATAAAAATTAATCAGTCTGTTTTTGATTTTTTTTTTTTTATTATTATTATTATTATTATTTGACTCATGAAATGATCTACAGAAAAGCTCCCTGATCCCAGGAGGTTTGTACAGGTACATTCTCATTGGCTATTAAATCTTTCTTTCCATTTTAAACTTTTTATTTTACCCCACCACCTAACCTACACAATCCCATTATACACTGTATTCATGCTTCCATGATCAGTTTTTCTTAATTAATAGAGATCCCTTAGGTCACGACTTTGTTCTTCATTCGAGCAAAATGATAGATATTGTTGCCAAAGACAATTCAGCTCCCTAATTGAGAAGAATCCAGACTTTACAGTCCAATATATTTCTTTAAGAGAATTGAAAGCAGCATACATTATTCCCTAATGCTGCTGATTTAGAATGGCTTAACAGACCACCATTTAACTTTGAAGTCTTTTTTCTATTGATTAATACATACTGATACTCTTAATTCTCTCCAGCTGGCCTAGAGCATTTGTTGGTTAATCACTCAAAGTGTCATACCTCATAATCCAGAGACATTTCTTCCACAGGAAGTCGGTGATCTAGGAATTCAAATGTGTATACTTTTCTAAATTATATAATCTCTATATCCTCAAGGTTAACAGTATGAAAAAGAGTTAGCAGCTGGTCATCAGTGGCACCTGATGATTGTGAAGGTTTCTTACAACCTAGATGATTCTATGATTTTAATTTGTAAAGATGGCACTTGATATACAGGCTACAATCATAGGGCATAGAATCATTAAGGTTGGAAAAGACTGCTAAGATCATCTGGTTCAACCATACCCCTACTTCCAACATCACCCACTAAACCATGTCCCTAAGTGCCATGTCCAGCCTTTCCTTAAACACCACCAGGGACAGTGAGTGACTACCGCCTCCCTGGGCAACCTGATCCAATGCCTGACTACTTTCTGAGAAGAAATGTCTCCTCATTTCCAACCTGAACCTCCACTGGCACAACTTGAGGCTATTCCTTCTTGTCCTGTCAATAGTTATTTGTGAGAAGAGGCTGATAACCATAACCAGTGCCCTCTAAAGCAGATTTTGCTGTTTACAGTGCTTTATAAGTATATGTCTAAAGTGATGTTGTTTCAGTATGCATTTCTGAATGCATCCTGTTACATTTCCTTGACAGCATTAGACTAGTTAGTGCACAAGCAAATACAAGTGGTATGGCAACTATGTTATATAGCAATAAATTAATATCTTTATATTCATGAAAAGGCCCTACCTAGATTTCTGAACCTAATACAGGGTGCAGAGAGGAACTCAGGAACCTGAGAGAGGACTTTAATACATAGTTAACTTCTAGAATCTGATCCCAATAGTTAATCTGAAAGCAAGCACAGAATAAGAATGTTGAAGTTTTTCTCCTCTTTCCAAGGCTTAGATATGAAAACTAATCTATATGTAGCTTTATTATATGCTGTATGATGCAGTTTTGTAACAAACACATTGGTAAGGTCCAAACATAACAGCGTGGTACTTTCAAGGTGTCTTTATTTTTTACTACAGGTATGTAATTAAGTCAAAATAAATTATGTTGGGAGTTGTGGAATCTCCATCACTTAAGTCTAATTGTAGTAAAAGACTGCAATAAAACTGTTGGTTTATCCAGCCTTGAGTTATCAGCTAGCTAACTTTGTAAGATGTCTCCAATTCTGTGATGGTAGAAAATATCTATCCTTTCACAATTCAGTATTTTCCAGAAGCAATATATGTTCTTACATAACATGACTGTCAGAGTAACTTTCATCCAAGCTGTTCTACCTAGTTTACATGAGAGGAGGGAGCTTGGAATGTATGGCTATTACTTTTTATTTTCAGAGTGGTATGTATCATACTGGTAAAAAGATTATTTATATATATACATATACATATATATATATATATACACATCTTTCAAGTTGCTCTTAAAACCAATTAAATTCTAACAGAAGAATAGATTATATTGATAAGATTGGGAAACTAAATTAAATTACGTGTTTTCAGATTCATTTAAGATTTAGTACTGTTTGGGTGTTCAATATTACACTAGCTTTAAAGTTCAGATAGTGACCGAAAAGTGCTGAAGTTATGTGTGCTGTATTCATGAGACAGACTAAGTAACTGTGAGTGATGGGTGATGCTCTCGGCAGAGCAAAGTAGTGTGGAGTAGAGGGATGAGGCTAAGGAAACTGTGTTATCTCCTTACGATCAGTTCTGTCTTATACACAGTAATCAATTTTTGTAATTTTGTAGACAGATGCTAGAGTGATGGAAGGCCTACTTTACTTGGGATTGGATTGCCAGTGATCATTGTAATGAAAATATATCTTTTAATAGAAATGTTGTAATTTAATTGTGACAGCTTATTATATTTCACTCCTGGGTGATTAGGACAAGCTGCAGATGCTGCTTTTAAAACCTCTAAATCAAACTTCGGTAGTTTTTTTTGGTTGGTTGGTTGGTTGGTTTTGGTTGTTTTTTGTTGTTGTTGTTTTGTTTTGTTTTGCTTTGTTTTGTTTCATTTTGTTTTGTTTTGTTTTGTTTTGTTTTTCCTTGCTAGTTAGGATATCCAGCAATATCCAGAAATATCCAGCCTGAACATACCATATCCTAGCTCCATGCCATTCCCTGTCACTGTCCCCAGAGAGTAGAGCTCAAAACCTGTCCCTCTACTTCTCTCATGAGGAAGCTGCAGGCTGCCAAGAGGCTTCCCCGCAGCCTCCTCTGCTCTGGGATGAACAAATCCAGGGGCATCAGCTGCTCCTCATTTCCCGTGCCCTCTAGTTCTTTCACCAGGTAACTTTGTTGCCCTTCTTCAGGCGTGTTCTAATATTTTTATAACCTACTTATATTGTGAAGCCCAAAACTGTGCACAGTTTTGGGCTTCACAATAT
>NW_023306074.1:0-6083 GCF_011077185.1 Oxyura jamaicensis
TGTACTCCTTGCAATGTGAATAACTCATTAAATTGATCAGTATTGTATCACTTTCACTCAGAAGCCTGAAAAAGTTCTGAACAGAAAGCTTTCATTTTCAGCATTTTTTTACAGAAGCTAGGATATTTGTACTGTGGCCATTGTGCTGAAATTTGATTAGCATGCAGTTCTCTAACTTCTTCACATCCTTCACATTCCCAGAACAAAGAGAAACAGAAATGTAATTTTAAAAACCTCCAAAGTTTACCATTTGTTTGTGAGTACAAAATCTATGGTATTAGGTGCAGATTTAGTGCTGAGGCTGTAATACACCTTTGACTGCCATGACCAGTAAAGTCTTCTGAAGGGTTTGAGCATTTTTCCTTTTCTCTCTTCTTTACTGCTTATTGTTTTATTCATGTACTTTGCAGAAACTGGAGCTCAGCCAGTTTGTTACAGATAGTGCTGTATTATTACTCTTCTCATTGTTTCACAAATTATATGTTTTTTCTTCAGAAAGGAGGGAGGCAGGAGTCGTCTTTCTGGCACATTTTGATTCTAATGGTCTTCTTCCTTTTTTTTTTTTTTTTTTTCCTCCATTTGTGTGGGAAGGACACGATCCTCATCCTCACAGGCCTTGTGAATCTCACAGCACCTCACTCTGTGGGGAGAAGCATCATACATTACTCTGACTGTACACAAACAGAATCATTGCAATGTCTATGTAAATGTATGCATATCATGTGTATAAAATAATTGTTGACAAAAACAGCTGATAATAATGGTCTTAAAAAAGAAAAGTATGAATGGGAAAAAAGACCTTCAATAAAGAGTGGACCTTGGAAGCATCATAAAGTTGGAATAATATAGCCAGCTACCAAACAACCACCCTTCCCCTAGCTTTTCTGACACAACATACACCCCAACTACTACTATTTGAGTCATGCATAGTTAAACTTATTCAACATCAGTGATATGTGTTATAATGGAGGGAACCAAATTGAACACTTTATTTTTGACAGACTTGAAATTTTGTTATTTTCAAAGAGCAATGCATCAGAGATAAAGGAAGAAGTTGATTTTGCAAAGAGAATTGGGTAATAGAGAGGAAAACCTCAGAGAAGATCTGACCAAAAAAAAAAAAAAAAAAAAGCGGGAAAAAAAGAGAAGCAAGCAAGACTGAGAGGTAGAGAGCAGCAATTGTATCTTAGAAATAATTAAAAAAAAATATCTTACACAGCATTTAATTATGCACTGTTTCTCCTGTGGGTTTATATTCAACAAGTATCCAGCAGCCAAAAAGTAAAGTTCAGCCCTTTTTTCTGCCTCATCTGCACAGATCTAGCTGCTCCTTCATTTGGATCCAGGAGCTGAGCAGCAGGACTACATAAGGGGAGAAAGGAGAAAAAAATAGTTCCCTTCACACTGTGGCCATTAGAACATGAGTGCTGCAGCAAGTGGGAGGGAGGGTTAGAGGATCTGAGAAGTACACAGGTCAGTGATTGTGACACAGGAGGTACAAATATAATGCCCTGAGGGGCAGTTTATGCTGGCTGAAGAGATTTAGCATTATCCTGGAAGCTAAGTTCCTTCTGCACAATATTTAAGAGGAGTCGAGGAGTAACATGCAGGATTTCAATTATGCTTCTTATCCAAGGTTGTATCATTGACAACTCCGAAGGATACCCTAACCTGCAAGGTTGAGGTGTTGAGTTACAGAACCACAGAATAGTTAGGGCCTGGAAGGAGAAACCTCTGGAGATCATCTGGTCCTATCCCCCTGCCCAAGCAGAGACACACACAGCAGGTTGCCCAGGACCATGTCAAGGAGGATTTTGAAGAATGTGAATGAATGGATTGGGATGTGATAGTAAAGGTAATGTAACATACCAGGAGTCAGAAACAACCAAATTAAAAGACCTAGGACAGGTCAGATAGATAAAAACTGTGATCAGTTTTGGAGAAGGGTGCTAGCTGGAACTGTCATCTGGGAAGAGGGAGCTGGGGTTGAGCTCCCAGTTTAGCTGGGAAAAGGAAGCATTAGCTGGGAAGCTCATGTGAGGAGTCATGCAGGTATACAGTTACATGCTTGTATTTTTCTCAGTAAAAGAGAATGAAATTGCTGACCCAGTGAGATGGAGACCAGGTTCACCTTAAACTTTCCAGGTAAAATTCTTCTAATAAAACTTTTCATCTTCCGGTTTCGGAGGCAACTCACTGAGAAGGAACGAGGAAGGTGGACATTATTTTTCTCAAAGGGAACACTGTTGTTTTAGTTAGAGTACATTATATGAGTTTACGAGACAGTAAAGAGTAGTTTGGGTTCATCTATTAATACCAATGAGTGAACTTCCCAATTGTTTACACAAACTGTCTCGGAAATACTGGACACGGAAACTAGTCACTGCAGATGATCATTCTCTGACATTTAATCCCTCTGTATTAAGCTACTGTAATGGCTGTTACCTTTTTTTCCCCTTCTGATTGTGAAACAAATATAAGAATTTCCCTCTTCTAAGCCCATCCATTTCCAGACTAATTTCTCCCTGGCTATTTTTTTTCTTGTGTTTCCATCACTAATAACTTTATTGGTTCTTTTTTTCCCCTTGGTGATGATTAATAGACAGTAACCATGCTGTGTCTCAGGCTTCATTTTGGCAAGTACAAAATGTCCAGCACTTCCATTTGCTTCCTGTGCAATGGGCTCTCGACTCTCCTATTTGTTTAGAAATGCATCTGTGCACCTACTCCAGACTCAGAGAATACTTGACTGGGATAATATAAGATATGAATGGTATTATAGTTGTGGCCATCATTGCCTTTGAGTACAGGTATTAATGCTTCTCTGACACTGCAGGAGAGATCTTTCCTGATGCTTCCTATGCTCCTATCTTGTTTGCATTGTGCTTGTACCACCAGGCTATGACTATCTTCACTAGTACTCCAGGTTTATTCCCTCCCCTCAGATGAAGCCATAAATATTTTCTTGGAAGTCTTTATCTTGTTCTGTTTAGAGCTGTTACTTCCTAGGAACTTGACACAGTCTAGTACAACACTAGCCTCTTCTCCCCACTAAGAACACTTTTTGATATTGCCTGTATTTACTCTTCAGTTCCTTTTAAATCATAAGTTCAGGATGGAGTTATTGTTGTCTCTTCCGGGCATTGCTTTTGGTAGAGATTTATTTTCCCATTAAAGTTCCTTTTTCTTAATTCACCCTTTCTTCCCACTGTTCTGTTGCAACTTCTTTCTGTGATCGTGTTTTCAATCAAAAGTAGTGGATCACCAGATCCACACCTTGATAAAACATCCCTCCCCCCCCTCCCCCCCCCCACCTAAATAAATAAATTAATAAATTAATAAATAAAAGTGTAACACCTTATGGTCTCACTGGTATTGATTCTACTTCCACTATCACAAATGGCTCTGATTCTACCAAGGGTTTCTAGTAGTATGCTCATCAGCAGTACAGTTTAAAATCTACATGAACTTTATCCCCAAAAGGATAATGGTGGAAAGGGAAAGCAGAGGGCTACTGGACCACAAGCACAGTTTCTACCCTTCTAGAAAGTCATCAAGGCCAAAGAAATAGCAACTGGAGATCATGATCCATTTCGACCTTATGCCATACCTGCACCTCCATGCTGTTGCATACCTGGTTGTATCTTAGATATGCGTAGATCAGTACCATCTCGTTGTTCAGAGATGGTGTTCACTTGCTAACCAACTTCTCCCACAAGTGATGGAAGAGTTCAGCCAATGCCTGCAAAACAGCCCCACCTCTTTCCTGCAGACCATGGTGACCATCCTAACTGACCCCTTTGCATCATACATTATACATGGTGCAAACTGCTCATTAATCTTCTCTAAGTTAATATTTGGGGTCTACAAAGGAGGTAGAGTTTGCATGTGCATTCAGTGACACTGGAGATGTTACTGTATCCTACAGATGTGAGAGCATCAAATTATGATAAGTGATGCCAGCATAACATTCTGTATCAGCCTGCAAGGAGAAGGGAGATGCATCCTGCAGGCACAGAGTTAGCTGGCTTTTGCAGTTAGAGCATCATCCATCAGGATGGTGCATTTCAGATCCTGCAGTCTTCAGAGACATTTCTCCGTGACTAATTAAGAGGATACCAGACCCTATACTCCATTTTCTCATACAGGAACCACCACTGCTTATCTTTCCTTTTTTAAAAACAAACAAACAAAAAACAACAACAACAACAAATCTCCCCTTCTTTTCATGCTTTCTGAAAAGAACACAGAGCAAACTCTTGTTCTGACTTTTGACAGCACTAGTTTTGATAACTAACTGAGGTGACAGCCTTGCTTTCAGCTGCACCTTCTTCCATTGAAATGGCTTGGATTCAAAGGCTGAGCTTCCCCCACAGCCAGGAGATCTGTATGCATAGTTCTCTTCAGCTAGCTTCACGTGGTTTGGAATTTTTCAGTATTCTGTTCATAGACCAGGGATAAAGAGCTATGAACAATAACACTTCTTGTTCTTCTTTTGTAGGTGTCTCATCACAAGTCATTCCATTGTGGCTAATATTCTTCATAACCTCTTCAACTAATCAAACCTCCTTCATCTCCAAGCTGGCAGATCTGTAACGATTTTTTTCTTACAGAATATTTTATCTACCTAAGGCAGAATATTTTCATCTTTCCCAGGGCAAATTAAGATTACTTAAAATTCTAAAAAGTTACAGTTATAGCAATTAAATTCTAATGACCTGTTTCTTTCTGACATTCAATTGTAGAGCTTAGCCAATCTGAACGACGTCAAATGAGAAGGATTTCAGAAGGATTTCATGCTAATCATATTGTAATATTTAACATCATTTGAAAACAAATAGGAACTCTTGCTTTAATATTAAACTTTCCAGCATAGACAAACAGCTGGTTGTAAGCTCTTTGTGCTCTGTTAGAACAAGAGCTCTCAGCTGTTCCTCTAAAGTTCACTTTTAATTTGCTTTTGATAAAACTGATGAAGTCTTACAGCCAAGCCTGAAGACCTGACTTTGCTCCTGCTGCCAATGACTAGTAAGCATCTCGGGCAACACAATGTGCTTCCCTGTCTTCCTCAGCATAAAACTAAAGATATAGAAAAAGGCAAATTATACAAGTGAACAGAGTAGTCCTCACTTTTGCTGAAAGAGGACAACATGTTTCATAAAGACCTTGTCATACATCCTATGTCTGAGCCTTGTTTTGAAGGACTTGCACAAGGCTTGTGTCTTGCTTCAATTCCTTGCTCAAAAATATATTTTACCTTTAAATCTCAATTTAAGAAGCAAGGAAGCTTAACCTTAAGAAAACTGTTTTTGTGTGACAATAAGCTTTGAAATGAGAAACAATGCTTTCAGTTTTTCTCCCCTAGAACATTTTCTCTCTGTGTTGTTTTTGAGTGTAATTAAACAATAATCAGCTAATTACATATGATAGTCTGCTTTCTTTTCTTACCTGGTGATTACCTATCAATGCATAATTAGAGGTCAGCCATATCTTGTGTGTGTGATGATGAATCCTTGAGATGAACCTGTCAGTTGGCACACCATCTCTGTTTTCACCACATGAAGAAGAGGAAGCTTGTCTCCCACGCCATGTATCTTTGCTAAGCAGAGCTGTAAAATAGTTTCCTCCTCAGAAGACGTGCAAGTACTGCCCCCAGGAGACCATGATGTAGCAAAGAGTTGGTAAAGATCAAAATGCCAATGGTCGCTCTACAAATCCTGTGATTCACACCACACATTCAGTCACCATTTTACCTGTGGCAGTAGACTTGTGTTTGGTGAGGTCCTGGAGTTTTATAAGCTTTCCTTTTTAGTGTGCATGTGACAATTTTTAACCCTTAATTCTACAGAAAGAGACATGATATCTCTGGCTTGACAGTAGCGTGTATGCTGTTCACAGCTTTCCCAGGCTCTTGGGTATCATGGAAGATCTGATATTTTAAAGATGTGAGCATGAGACAAACACAGCATGCCTGTATTTCCACTGGAAGATTCTTCCTTTGTAATTTTTCCTGACAGAAGAACATAAACTTACGTATTATCTTTATATATATACATCCATATGGATGTATATATATAAAGATA
>NW_023306075.1:0-2229 GCF_011077185.1 Oxyura jamaicensis
AGGGGCTGGGGACTTCTTATGGGGCAGGGGGGTCCCTATGGGGCTGGATCTATGGGGGCTGGGGGCTCCCTATAGATGTATGGGGCTGGGGGCTCCCTATGGGGTGGACCTATAGGGGCTGGGGACTTCTTATGGGGCAGGGGGGTCCCTATGGGGCTGGATCTATGGGGGCTGGGGGCTCCCTATAGATGTATGGGGCTGGGGGCTCCCTATGGGGTGGACCTATAGGGGCTGGGGACTTCTTATGGGGCAGGGGGGTCCCTATGGGGCTGGATCTATGGGGGCTGGGGGCTCCCTATAGATGTATGGGGCTGGGGGCTCCCTATGGGGTGGACCTATAGGGGCTGGGGACTTCTTATGGGGCAGGGGGGTCCCTATGGGGCTGGGGCTATGCGGGCTGGGGGCTCCCTATAGATGTATGGGGCTGGGGCTCACTGTGGGGCGGACCTATAGGGGCTGGGGTCTGTAGGGGCCGGGGTCTCCCTAGAGATGTATGGGGCTGGGGGCTCCCTATGGGGCTGTGCCTATAGGGGCTGGGGGGTCCCTATAGGGATGGGTCTATGGGGGCTGGGGGCTCCCTATGGGGCTGGGGGCTCCCTATGGGGCTGGGGGCTCCCTATGGGGTGGATCTATGAGGGCTGGGGGCTCCCTGTGGAGCAGGACCTATAGGGCCCGGGGCTCGCTATGGGGCTGGGGGCTCCCCATGGGGCGCGGGCATCGAGACACGCGTGTGCCCCCCCCCCTGGGGGGGGCCCCCCCCCCCACGCCCCCCACGCGGCCCCCCCCCCCCCGTTTCCGCTCGGGGGATTTGTGGGGCTATTTCGGGCGCCGCCACCTGCCCCACAGCTGTCCCCGCGGGGGGGCTCGGCCCCCCCCCCTGCTTCCGCCCCCACCGTGGGGCACCCCACAGCCCTGCCCCACAGCCCTGCCCCATAACCATACCCCACAGCCCTGCCCCATAACCATGGCCCTGCCCCATAACCATACCCCATAGCCCTGCCCCATAACCTTGCCCCATAACCATACCCCACAGCCCTGCCCCATAACCATACCCCACAGCCCTGCCCCATAACCATGGCCCTGCCCCATAACCATACCCCATAGACCTGCCCCATAACCATGGCCCTGCCCCATGGCCCTGCCCCATAGCCCTGCCCCATAACCATGGCCCTGCCCCATAACCTTGCCCCATAGCCCTGCCCCATAACTGTGTCCCATAACCCAGACCCATAGCCATGGCCCTGCCCCACAGCCCTGCCCCACAGCCCTGCCCCATAGCCCTGCCCCATAGCCATGGCCCTGCCCCATAGCCCTGCCCCATTACCATGGCCCTGCCCCATAGCACTGCCTTACAGCCCTGCCCCATAGCTGTGACCCTGCCCCATAACCTTGCCCCACAGCCCTGCCCCATAACCTTGCCCCATAACCATGCCCTATAGCCCTGCCCTATAGCCCTGCCTTACAGCCCTGCCCCATAGCCATGGCGCTGCCCCATAACTGTGCCCCATAGCCCTGCCCCACGGCCCTGCCCCACAACCCTGCCCCATAACCATGCCCCATAGCCATGGTCCTGCCCCACACCCCTGCCCCATAGCCCTGCCCCATAGCCCTGCCCCATAGCCATGACCCTACCCCATAGCCCTGCCCCATAACCATGCCCCATAGCCCTGCCCCACGGCTCTGCCCCATAACCATGCCCCGTAGCCATGACCCTGCCCCATAGCCCTGCCCCATAGCCCTGCCCCATAACCCTGCCCCATAGCCATGACACTGCCCCACAGCCCTGCCCCAGGGCCATGACCCTGCCCCATAGCCCTGCCCCATAGCCCTGCCCCGTAGTCCTACCCCAAGGCCGTGACCCTGTCCCTGCCCCACAGCCCTACCCCATAACTGCCCCACGGCCATGACCCTGCCCCACAGCCTCACCCCACAGCCCTGCCCCATGGCCGTGACCCTGTCCCTGCCCCACGGCCCTGCCCCACAGCCACAACCCGGCCCTGGGGCACTGGGAGCACTGGGAGGGTGCTGGGCTACTGGTGGGGGGGGGGAAGGGGCACTGGGAGAGCACTGGGAGCACTGGGGAGGGCACTGGGGGGGCAGTGGGAGTACTGGGGGGGCAGTGGGAGAACTGGGCGGGCACTGGGAGAACTGGGAGAGGACACTGGGAGCACTGGGGGCTCTGTCGGCTCTGTCACTGGCTGTACTGGTGGCACTGGGGGGGGGGGGGGG
>NW_023306076.1:0-1954 GCF_011077185.1 Oxyura jamaicensis
ATAGGACCCCCAATGCCCCCCCCCCACCTGGAACAGGAAGTTGAGCCTCTGCAGCGCCTCGCGGTCCTTCACCGGCGCCGCCGCCATCGCCGCCGGCCCCCGCTCCCCATTGGCTGCTCCGCCCCCGCGGTGGGCGGGGCCTCCGCTCCCCATTGGCCGGCTCGGCCCGGAGGGGGCGGGGCGCGCGAAGAGCTCCCGCAGGTCACTTCCGCCAGGCGAAGGGCAGGCTTCGAGGCGTCGCTTCCGGCGCCGCTCGCGACGTCACTTCCGGCGGCGGGTGCGGCGTGGCGGCGGTGAGTGAGGGCGGGGGGGGGCTCCATAGGGACCGGGCCCCATAGCGGCCCCATAGCGGCCCCATAGCGCTGTAGGGGCTCCTGAACGTCCCCGGCCCCATAGGGGCGCCGCCGGGGCGGGGGGGGGTCTGCGGGCACCGCCCCTTCCTAGAGGGGCCCTGTGGGGCGTCCCCTCCGCGTGTCCCCTATAGGACCCTATAGGGTGTCCCCTATAGACGTCCCCTATAGGCCCTGTGGGGGCTTCCCCGTGGGGATTTCGGCCCGGCCCCCTTCCTTTAGGGGTCCCCTATGAGGGGGTGCCTATAGGGTTGTCCCCTATAGGGTTGTCCCTTATAGGGTTGTCCCCTATAGGGTTGTCCCCTATAGACGTCCCCTATAGGCCCTGTGGGGGATTGCCTGTGGGGATCTCGGCCCGGCCCCCTTCCTTTAGGGGCGTGCTATGAGGGGGTGCCTATAGATGTCCCCTATGGATGTCCCCTATGGATGTCCCCTATAGATGTCCCTTATAGGCGTCCCCTATGGGCGTCCCCTATAGACGTCCCCTATAGGGCCCTGTGGGGGATTCCCTGTGGGAATCTCGGCCCAGCCCCCTTCCTATAGGGGTCCCCTATAGGGTGTCCCCTATGGATGTCCCCTACAGGTGTCCCCTATGGATGTCCCCTATAGGGTCCTGTGGGGGCTTCCCCGTGGGGATTTCGGCCCGGCCCCCTTCCTTTAGGGGAGCCCTATGAGGGTGTCCCCTATAGATGTCCCCTATAGGGTTGTCCCCTATGGATGTCCCCCCTAGGACCCTATAGGGTGTCCCCTATAGACGTCCCCTATAGGGCGCTGTGGGGGCTTCCCTGTGGGGATCTCGGCCCAGCCCCCTTCCTATAGGGGTCCCCTATGGATGTCCCCTACAGGTGTCCCCTATGGATGTCCCCTATAGGCCCTGTGGGGGCTTCCCTGTGGGGATTTCGGCCCAGCCCCCTTCCTTTAGGGGTCCCCTATGAGGGGGTGCCTATAGATGTCCCCTATGGATGTCCCCTATAGACGTCCCCTATAGGGCCCTGTGGGGGCTCCCCTGTGGGGATCTCGGCCCAGCCCCCTTCCTATAGGGTGTCCCCTATGGATGTCCCCTATAGGTGTCCCTTATAGGTGTCCCCTATGGGGCCCTATAGGACGTCCCCTATGGCCGTCCCCTATAGACGTGCCCTGTAGGGCCCTGTGGGGATTTCGGCCCAGCCCCCTTCCTATAGGGGTCCTCAATGGGGGGTCCCCTGTAGGGCCCTATAGGGTGTCCCCTATAGACGTCCCCTATAGGCCCTGTGGGGGCTTCCCTGTGGGGATCTAGGCCCAGCCCCCTTCCTTTAGGGGTCCCCTATGGATGTCCCCTATGGATGTCCCCTATGGATGTCCCCTATAGGTGCCCCCTACAGGGCCCTATAGGGTGTCCCCTATAGACGTCCCCTATAGGGCCCTGTGGGGGCTTCCCTGTGGGGATCTGGGCCCAGCCCCCTTCCTATAGGTTTTCCCCTATAGGGCCCCTTTTCCTTTAGGGGCGTCCCCCCCGTGTCCCCCCCACATCTCCCCATGTCCCTCCCCATGTCCCCATGTGTGTCTCACCCCCCCCATGTCCCCCCCACGTCCCTTCTGTGTCCCCCCATGTCCCCCCCCGTGTC
>NW_023306077.1:0-1230 GCF_011077185.1 Oxyura jamaicensis
CCCCCCCCAGCTCCCCCTCCAGCTCCAGTCGTGACACCAGGATGGGACAGCCCCAATTTCATCATCTCCCACACCCAAAGCTTCATCCAACCCAACCTTGGCCATCTCCAATGATGGGACATCCCCAATTTCATCTTCTCCAACACCCAAAACCTCACAGAACCCAACCTTGGCCATCTCCAATGATGGGACGTCCTTAATTTCATCATCTCCCACACCCCAAACCCCGTCCAACCCAACCTTGGCCATCTCCAGTGATGGAACACCCCCAATTTCATCATCTCCAACACCCAAAACGTCATCCAACCCAACTTTGGCCATCTCCAGTGATGGGACAGCCCCAATTTCATCTTCTCCCACACCTCAAATCCCATCCAACCCAACTTTGAGCATCTCCAGTGGTGGAACATCCCCAGTTTCATCTTCTCCAAGACCCAAAACCCCATAGAACCCAACCTTGGCCACCTCCAATGATGGAACATCCCCAGTTTCATCATCTCTAACACCCCAAACCCCGTCCAACCCAACCTCGGTCACCTCCAATGATGGGACATCCCCAATTTCATCATCTCCAACACCCCAAACCCCGTCCAACCCAACCTTGGCCATCTCCAGTGGTGGGACAGCCCCAATTTCATCTTCTCCAACACCCAAAGCCCCATCCAACCCAGCTTTGGCCATCTCCAATGACAGGACGTCCCCAGTTTTGTCTTCTCCATGACCCAAATCCCCGTCCAACCCCACTTTGAGCACCTCCAATGATGGGATGTCCTGAATTTCATCATCTCCAATGCCCACAGCCCTGTCCAACCCAACTTTGACCATCTCCCATTGATGGAACGTCCCCAATTTCATCTTCTCCAACTCCCACTGCCCCGTCCAACCCAACCTTGTCCATCTCCAGTGGTGGGACAGCCCCAATTTCATCTTCTCCCACACCTCAAATCCCATCCAACCCAACTTTGAGCATCTCCAGTGGTGGAACATCCCCAATTTCGTCATCTCCAACACCCCAAACCCCGTCCAACCCAACCTTGGTCACCTCCAATGTTGGGACATCCCCAATTTCATCATCTCCCACACCCTAAATCCCATCCAACCCAATCTTGTCCATCTCCAGTGATGGAACATCCCCAGTTTCATCTCCTCCCACGCCCACAGCCCCGTCCAACCCAACCTTGGCCGTCTCCAATGACGGGACACCGTAACTTCTCCAGGAACACCCCCCCC
>NW_023306078.1:0-1449 GCF_011077185.1 Oxyura jamaicensis
CCTCTAATGGGGTCAGCCTCTAATGGGGTCAGCCTCTAATGGGGTCAACCTCTATTGGGGTCGGCCTCCGTTGGGGTCAGTCTCTGCTGGGGTTGACCTTTATTGGGGTCCGGCCTCTGTTGGGGTCAGCCTCCGTTGGGTTCGGCCTCTGTTGCGGTCAACCTTCGTTGGGGTCAACCTCTATTGGGGTCAACCTCTATTGGGGTCAACCTCTATTGGGGTCGGTCTCCGTTGGGGTCAGCCTCTACTGGGGTTGACCTCTAATGGGGTCCGGCCTCCGTTGCGGTCAACCTCCGTTGGGGTCGGCCTCTAATGGGGTCAACCTCTATTGGGGTCGGCCTCCATTGGGATCAGCCTCTACTGGGGTTGACCTTTATTGGGGTCTGGCCTCCGTTGGGGTCTGGCCTCCGTTGGGGTCAGCCTCTAATGGGGTCAGCCTCTAATGGGGTCAACCTCTATTGGGGTCGGCCTCCGTTGGGGTCAGCCTCTACTGGGGTTGACCTTTATTGGGGTCCAGCCTCCGTTGGGGTCAACCTCTGTTGGGGTTGGCCTCTACTGGGGTTGATCTTTATTGGGGTCCGGCCTCCGTTGGGGTCGGCCTCCGTTGGGGTCAGCCTCCGTTGGGGTCAACCTCCATTGGGGTCGGCCTCCATTGGGGTCGGCCTCCGTTGGGGTCAACCTCTACTGGGTCTGGCCTCCGTTGGGGTCGACCTCCATTGGGGTCAGCCTCTAATGGGGTCAACCTCTATTGGGGTCTGGCCTCCGTTGGGGTCAACCTCTACTGGGTCTGGCCTCCGTTGGGGTCGACCTCCATTGGGGTCAGCCTCTAATGGGGTCAACCTCTATTGGGGTCCGGCCTCTAATGGGGTTGGCCTTCATTGAGGTCAGCCTCCATTGGGATTGGCCCTTATTGGGGTCCGGCCTCTAATGGGGTCCGGCCTCTAATGGGGTCAACCTCTATTGGGATTGACCCTTATTGGGGTCGGCCTCTATCGGGATTGGCCTTCATTGAGGTTGGCCTCTAATGGGGTCAGCCTCTATCGGGGTCGGCCTCTATTGGGACTGGCCTCTATTAGGGTCGGCCCTTTTTGGGGTCGGCCTCTATCAGGGTCGGCCTCTAATGGGGTCGTCCTCTATAGTGGTCGGCCCCTTTTTAGGGTCAGCCCTTTTTGGGGTCGGCCTCTGTCGGGGTCAGCCCTTTTTAGGGACGGCCTCTGTGGGGGTCGGCCTTTATTGGGGTCTCCGCGCGCAGATCCAGTGCTTCTCGGAGGCGCAGCTCGCCGTCCCGACCTCCCCGGCCCCCAGGTAGGCGCACTCGGCCTGGCCTCGCACCTCGAACCTGGCGGAGGAGGAGGGGAGGACGGGCGAGGTCTGAGCCTCCGTGGCCTTCATCCCTCGGCCTCCGTCCCTCATCCTCCTCCATCCCTCCTCATCCTCCCCCCCCCCCCC
>NW_023306079.1:0-1792 GCF_011077185.1 Oxyura jamaicensis
TTATTTGTTCATCTTTGGCCAGCAGCAGGCCCCTTATCTAACCTAGGGCAGCTTCTGGATTCTTCTCACAGGTGCCAATCCTATGGCCCCCTGCTACCCAAAGCTTGCCATGTAAACCCACTACACAGTGTGCCTCCCAACAAAGAGGAAGTCAGGAAAAAAGGCCAGGAGGCAGGCATACATGAACAAGAAGCTTCTGCACAAAGTTGTGCAGAAAAAGGAGGCCTACAGAGGGTGGATGCAAGGACAGATAGCCTGGGAGGAATACAGAGAAACAGTCTGAACAGCCAGCGATCAGGTTAGCTAAAACCCTGTTAGAATTAAATTTGACTGGGAACAACAAGGGCAACTAGAAAGGCTTCTATAGTTACACTGGTTATAAAAGGAAGACTTAATGAAATTGTGGGCCCTCTCCAGAAGAAAACAGGAGACCTGGTTACCTGGGATATGGAGAAGGCTGAGGAACTCAATGACCTTTTTGCCTCAGTTTTCACCGGCAAGAGCTCTAGCCACACTGCTCAAGTCCTAGAATACAAAGGCAGGGACTAGGAAAATGATGAACTGCCCGCTGTAGGAGCAACCACAATATCCCCCGCAGAATAATGAATATCCCTCAGATATTCACACCAGCATGTTCCTCTTACCACATCTTGTGAATATGTTTCTGATTTTGTTTGATGTTAAACAACTACTGAAGAATACCACCCAGAGGTCTGTCCTGAGGCACGACAGGTAGGAGTTGCAGGGCGCGTGGGACAGTATCAATGTGTATAACTCAATGTGTATAAATACCTGAGGTGTGGGAGACAGAGGGATTTGGCCAATTTCTTTTCAGTGGTTTGTGGGGACAGGACGAGGGGTAATGGCCCCAAGATAGAGCACAGGAAGTTCCACACCAACATGTGTAAGAACTTCTTCACGGTGAGGGTGACAGAGCACTGGACCAGGCTGCCCAGGGAGGTTGTGGAGTCTCCTTCTCTGGAGATATTTAAGGCCCACCTGGACGCCTACCTGGGCAATACTGCTGGATCTTGGTCAGATTGCTGTTGATTAAAACCCCCAGATCCCTTTCCATGGGGCTGCTTTTCAGCATCTTGTCCCCAAGCTGGTACATATAACCAGCATTATCTCTTCCCAGGTGCAGAATCTGACACTTGCTTTTGTTAAACTTCATGTGGATGGTGATTGTTCAGCTCTCTAAATTTTCCATATCTTTCGCCAAGACCTCACCACCCTTGATGGAGTCAACAGCTCCACCCAATTTGGTGTCATCCCCAGATATGCTCAAAAAAACCTTAAAGTCCTTCATCCAAATTGTTTATGAAAAAATGAAGAGGACTGGAACTAAAATGGAGTCCTGTGGAACCCCACTAGTGACAGGCCACCAGCCTGATATAACCTCATTTACAAGAATCTTCTGGGCCTCACCCATCTGCCAATTGTTCACCAATCCCGTTACATTTTATTCTAACTGTATTGTGGTCATTTAGTCCAGAAGGTTACTGTGAGAGACAGTATTGAAATCTTGAATGAAATCCAGAAAGATTACATTAACTGAATTCCTTTGGTCATTTAGCTTGGTGATCTGGCAGAAAAGGAAATTAAGTTTATTAGGGATGGCCTTCCCCTAGTGAACCCATGTTGGCTCTGATAATGACTGCACTGTCATTTAGTTTTTTTTCCATAGCTTCCAGAATAATCTCCACAATTTTACCGGGCACTGAAGTGAGAACTTGAGGGATTGTGCAAGATACCCCCTGCACGCAGTGCTCCTGGGGGGGGGGGGGGGGGG